>NW_016808811.1:724120-744765 GCF_001698545.2 Rhinopithecus bieti
TTTGTAGTTTACAAAAATAGTAAAGATATAGAAAAATCTATTGAAAATACAAAAATCTATATTCCTCTTTTATTATATCAGAATTAAATAATAATTTTGTCTGCCCTGTTTTACCAAATTATTTTATTAAAACACGTTAAGGAAGTTTACAAGCTTTTCTTCTCCCAGCTCTCATTCTCTATAGGATTTTTGCTGAGATATTTCAAAATTTTTATTTTTAGGTTATATTTAAGCTTTCACTTCTAATAAATCTCTCTCAAAAACTTTTCATATCACTTGTCATAAAAATTTATTCTCATAGTATCATCCAGATTCAGTTACGTATACATTGAGAATAATTGTACAATACTGTTTCCTAGACTCTTCATCTTATCTTTTCAATGCATGATATTTAAATAAACCATACTTTTTAATGTTTTTTTATTTTTTATTTCTAATTTTTTTATTATACTTTAAGTTCTGGGATACATGTGCAGAACGTGCAGGTTTGTTACATAGGTATACATGCACCATGGTGGTTTTCTGCACCCATCAACCCATCATCTACATTAGGTATTTCTTCTAATGTTATCCCTCCCCTACTTCCCACCCCCAATAGGTCCTGGTGTGTGATGTTCCCCTTCCTGTGTCCATGTGTTCTCATTGTTCAACTCCCACTTACGAGAGAACATGCAGTGTTTGGCTTTCTGTTCTTGTGTTAGTTTGCTGAGAATGATTGTTTCCAGCTTCATCCATGTCCCTGCAAAAGACATTAACTCATTCCTTTTATGGCTGCATAGTATTCCATGGTGTATATGTGCCACATTTTCTTTATCCAGTCTCTCATTGATGGGGATTTTGGGTTGGTTCCAAGTCTTTGCTATTGTGAATAGTGCTGCAATAAACATACATGTGCATGTGTCTTTATGGTACAATGATTTATAATCTTTGGGCATATACCCACTAATGGGATTGCTGGGTCAAATGGTATTTCTGGTTCTAGATCTTTAAGGAATCACCACACTGTCTTCTACAGTGGTTGAATTAATTTACACTCCCACCAACAGTGTAAAAGCTTTCCTATTTCTCCACAGCCTCTCCAGTATCTGTTGTTTCCTGACTTCTTTATAGTCACCATTCTAACTGGCATGAGATAGTATCTCATTGTTGTTTTGATTTGCATTTCTCTCATGACCAGTGATGATGAGCTTTTTTTCATATGTTTGTTGGCCACATAAATGTCTTCTTTTGAGAAGTGTCTGTTCATATCTTTTGCCAACTTTTGATGGGGTTGTTTGTTTTGTGTAAATTTGTTTAAGTTCCTTGTAGATTCTGAATATTAGCCCTTTGTCAGATGGATAAATTGCAGAAATTTTCTCCCATTCTGTAGGTTGCCTGTTCACTCTGATGATAATTTCTTTTGCTCTGCAGAAGGTCTTTAATTAGATCCAATTTGTCAATTTTGGCTTTTGTTGCCATTGCTTTTGGTGTTTTAGCCATGAAATCTTTGCCCATGCCTATGTCCTGAATGGTATTGCCTAGTTTTCCTCAGGGTTTTATGGTTTTCAGTCTTACACTTAAGTCTTTAATCTATCTTCAGTTAATTTTGTATAAGGTGTAATGAAAGGGTCCACTTTCAGTTTTCTGTATATGGCTAGCCAGTTTCCCAAACACCATTTATTAAATAGGGAATCCTTTCCCCATTGCTTGTTTTGTTAGGTTTGTCAAAGATCAGATGGTAGATGTGTGGTATTATTTCTGAGGCCACTGTTCTGCTCCATTGGTCTATATATCTATCTTTGTACAAGTACCATGCTATTTTGGCTACTATAGCCTTGTAGTATAGTTTGAAGTCAGCTAGTTTGATACCTCCAGCCTTGTTCTTTTGCTTAGGATTGTCTTGGTTATACAGGCTCTTTTTTGGTTCCATATGAAATTTAAAGTAGTTTTTTCTAATTTTGTGAAGAAAGTCAATGTTAGCTTGTTGGGGATAGCACTGAATCTATAAATTACTTTGGTCAGTATGGCCATTTTCATGATACTGATTCTTCCTATCCATGAGCATGGAGTGTCTTTCCATTTGTGTCCTCTCTGATTTCATTGAGCAGTGGTTTGTAGTTCTCCTTGAAGGGGACCTTCACATCCCTTGTAAGTTATATTCCTAGCTGTTTTACTCCCTTTGTAGCAATTGTGAATGGGAGTTCAGCCATGTTTGGGCTCTCTGTTTGTCTATTATTGGTGTATAGGAATGCCTCTTATTTTGCACATTGATTTTGTATCCTGAGACTTCACTGAAGTTGCTTATCAGCTTAAGGAGGTTTTGGACTGAGATGATGGGATTTTCTAAATATACCATCATGTCATCTACAAAGAGACATAATTTGACTTCCTCTCTTCCTATTTGAATACCCTTTATTTCTTTCTCTTGCCTGATTGCCCTGGCCAGAACTTCCACTACTGTGTTTAATAGCAATGATAAGAAAGGGCATCCCTGTCTTGGGCTAGTTTTCAAAGGAAATGCTTTCAGCTTTTGCCCATTCAGTATGATATTGGCTGTGGGTTTGTCATAAATAGGTTTTATTGTTTTGAGATACGTTCCATCGATACCTAGTTTATCAAGAGTTTTAGCATGAAGGGGTGTTGAATTTTGTCAAAGACCTTTTCTGCATCTATTGAGATAATCAAGTGGTTTGTCATTGGTTCTGTTTATGTAATGGATTACATTTGTTAATTTGCATATGTTGATCCAGGCTTACATCTCAAGGATGAAGCTGACTTGATCGTGGTGGATAAGCTTTTGATGTGCTGCTGGATTTGGTTTGCCAGTATTTTATTGATGATTTCTGCATCTACGTTCTTCAGGGATATTGGCCTGAAATTTTCTTTTTTGTTGTGTCTCTGCCAGGTTTTGGTATCAGGATGATGCTGGCCTCATAAAACAAGTTAGGGAAGATTTTCCTCTTTTCTATTATTTTGAATAGTTTCAGAAAGAGTGGTCCCAGCTCCTCTTTGTATCTCTGGTAGAATTCAGCTATGAATCTGTCTGATCCTGGATTTTCTTTTGGTTGGTAGGCTATTAATTACTGCCTCAATTTCAGAACTTGTTATTGGTCTATTCAGGAATTTGACTTCTTCCTGGTTTTGTTTTGGGAGGGTGTATGTGTCCAGGAATTTATGCATTTCTTCCAGATTTTCTAGTTTATTTTCATAGAGATGTTTATAGTATTCTGTGATTGTAGTTTGTATTTCTGTGGGATTAGTGGTGATATCACCTTTATCATTTTTTATTGTGTCTATTTGATTCTTCTCTTTGTTCTTTATTAATCTGGCTGGTGGTCTATCTACTTTGTTAATCTTTTCAAGAAACCATCTCCTGGATTCACTGTTTTGTTTTTTTTTTAAAGGGTTTTCGTTTTCTTGTCTCTGTCTCCTTCAGTTCTGCTCTGGTCTTAGTTATTTCTTGTCTTCTGCTAGCTTTTGAATTTGCTCTTGCTTCTCTAGTTCTTTTAATTGCGATATTAGGGTGTCAATTTTAGATCTTTCCCGCTTCCTCTTGTGGGCATTTAGTGCTATAAATTTCCCTCTAAACACTGCTTTAGCTGTGTCCCAGATATTCTGGCACATTGTGTCTTTGTTCTCATTGGTTTCAAATAACTTACTTATTTCTGCCTTAATTTTGTTATTTATGCAGTAATCATTCAGGAGCAGGTTGTTCAGTTTCCATGTAGTTGTGCAGTTTGTAGTGAGTTTCTTAATCCTGAGTTCTAATTTGATTGCACTGTGGTCTGAGAGACTGTTATGATTTCCATTCTTTTGCATTTGGTAAGGAGTGTTTTACTTCCATTTATGTGGGCAATTTTAGAATAAGTGCGATGTGGTGCTGAGAAGAAGATATATTCTGTTGATTTGGGGTAGAGAGTTCTGTAGATGTCTCTTAGGTCCGCTTGATCCAGAGCCTGAGTTCAAGTCCTGAATAGCCTTGTTAATTTTCTGTCTCGTTGATCTAATATTGACAGTAGGGTGTTAGATGCCCACATAATAATAGTGGGATACTTTAAGTCTCTTCATAGCTCTGTAAGAACTTGCTTTATGAATCTGTATGTTCCTGTATTGAGTACATATATTTTCAGGATAGTTAGCTCTTCTTGTTGAATTTATCCCTTTACCAGAGTAATGCCCTTCTTTGTCTCTTTTGCTCTTTATTGGTTTAAAGTCTGTTTTATCAGAGTAGGATTGCAACTCCTGCCTTTTTTAGCTTTCCGTTTGCTTAGTAAATATTCCTCCATCCCTTTATTTTGAGCCTGTTGTGTCTCTTCATGTGAGATGGGTCTCTTGAATACAGCACACCAATGGGTCTTGACTCTTTATCCAGTTTGCCAGTCTGTGTCTTTTAATTGGGGCATTTAGCCCATTTACATTTAAGGTTAATATTGTTATGTGTGAATATGATCCTGTCATTATGATGCTAGCTGGTTATTTTGCCCGTTAGTTGATGCAGTTTCTTCCTAGCATTGATGGTCTTTACAATTTGACATGTTTTTGCAGTGGCTGGTACTGGTTGTTCCTTTCCATGTTTAGTGCTTCCTTCAGGAGCTCCTGTAAGGCAGGCCTGGTGGTGACACAATCTCTCAGCATTTGGTGGTCTGTAAAGGATTTTATTTCTCCTTCACTTATGAAGCTTAGTTTGGCTGGCTATGAAATTCTGGGTTGAAAATTCTTTAGAAATGTTGAATATTGGCTCCCACTCTCTTCTGGCTCGTAGAGTTTCAGCAGAGAGATCTGCTGTTAACATGTTGGGCTTCCCTTTGTGGGTAACCTGACCTTTCTCTTTGGCTGCCCTTAACATTTTTTCCTTCATTTCAACCTTGGTGAATCTGACAATTATGTGTCTTGGGGTTGCTCTTCTTGAGGAGTATCTTTGTGCTGTTCTCTGTATTTCCTAAATTTGAATGTTGACCTGTCCTGCTAGGTTGGGGAAGTTTTCCTGGATAATATCCTGAAGAGTGTTTTCCAGCTTGGTTCCATTCTCCCCATCACTTTCAGGTACACCAATCAAATGTAAGTTTGGTCTTTTCACAAAGTCCCATATTTCTTGGAGACTTTGTTCATTCCTTTTCATTCTTTATTCTCTAATCTTGTATTCATGCTTTATTTCATTAAGTTGATCTTTAATCTCTGATATCCTTTCTTCTGCTTGATTGATTTGGCTACTGATACTTGTGTATGCTTCACGCAGTTATAATGCTGTGTTTTTTTCAGCTCCATTAGGTCATTTATGTTCTTCTCTAAACTGGTTATTCTAGGTAGCAATTCCTCTAACCTCTTTTCAAGGTTCTTAGCTTCCTTGCATTGGGTTAGAACATGCTCTATTAGCTCTGAGGAGTTTCTTATTACCCACATCCTGAAGCCTGCTTCTGTCAGTTTGTCAAACTCATTCTCCGTCCAGTTTTATTCCCTTGCTGGCGAGGAGTTGTGATCTTTTGGAGAAGAAGCATTCTGATTTTTGGAATTTTCAGCCTTTTTGGGCTGGTTTTTCCTCATCTTCATGGATTTATCTACCTTTGGTCTTTGATGTTGGTGACCATCAGATGGGGTTTTTGTGTGGATGTCCTTTTTGCTGATGTTGATGCTGTTCCTTTCTGTTAGTTTTCCTTCTAACAGGCCCCTCTGCTGCAGGTCTGCTGGAGTTTACTGGAGGTCCACTCCAGACCCTGTTTGCCCTGGGTATCACCAGTGGACTCTGCAGTACAGCAAAGATTGCTGCCTGTTCCTTCCTCTGTAAGCTTCATCCCAGCAGGGCACCCACCAGATTGCCAGCCAAAGCTCTCCTGTATGAGGTGTCTCCCAGTCTGGAGGCACAGGGGTCAGGGACACACTTGAGGAGGCAGTCTATCTTTTAGCAGAGCTTGAGCGCTGTGCTGGGAGATCGGCTACTCTCTTCAGAGCCAGCAGGCAGTAACGTTTAAGTCTGCTGAAGCTGCATCCACAGCCACCCCTTCCCTCAGGTTCTCTGTTCCAGGGAGATGTGAGTTTTATGTATAAGCCCCTGACTGAGACTGCTGCCTTTCTTTCAGAGATGCCCTGCCCAGAGAGGAATCCAGAGAGGCAGTCTCGCTATAGCAGCTTTGCCAAGTTGCAGTGGGCTCCACCCACTTTGAAGTTCCAGGTGGTTTTGTTTACACTCTGAGGGGAAAACTGCCTACTCAAGCCTCAGTAATGGTGGACACCCCTCCCACCACCACGCTCCAGTATCCCAGGTCGACTTCACACTGCTGTGCTGGCAGTGAGAATTTCAAGCCAGTGGATCTCAGCTTGCTGGACTCCATGGGGGTGGGATCTGCTGAGCTAAATCACTTGGCTCACTGGCTTCAGCCCTCTTTCCAGGGGAGTGAATGGTTCTGTCTCACTGGCATTCCAGGTGCCACTGGGGTATGAAAAAAAAACTCCTGCAGCTAGCTCAGTGTCTGCCCAAATGGCTGTCCAGTTTTGTTCTGGAAACCCAGGGCCCTGGTGGTTTAGGCACCCAAGGGAATCTCCTGGTCTGCGGGTTGCAAAGACTGTGGGGAAAGCGTAGCATCTGGGCCAGAATGCATTGTTCCTTACAGCATGGTCACTCACAGCTTCTCTTGGCTAAGGGAGGGAGTTTCCCCACCCCTTGTACTTCCCGGGTGAGGCAATGCCCCACCCTGCTTTGGTTCGCCCTCCATGGGCTGCAGCTACTGTCTAGTCAGTCCTAATGAGAGAGGCAGGTACCTCAGTTGAAAATGCAGAAATTACCACCTTCTGCGTTGATCTCATTGGGAGCTGCAGACTGGAACTGTTCCTATTCGGCCATCTTGCCAGTCAGCAATCCCCCGACTTTTTTTTTTTGTTGTTTTTTGTTTTTTGTTTTTTTTGTATTATACTTTAAGTTCTGGGATACGTGTGCAGAATGTGAAGGTTACATAGGTATACATGTACCATGGTGGTTTGCTGCACCTAACAACCCATCTTCTACATTAGATGTTTCTTCTAATGTTATCCCTCCCCTAGCTCCCCACCCCTCAACAGGCCCTCATGTGTGACATTCCCCTCCCTGTGTCCATGTATTCTCATTGTTCAACTCCCACTTATGAGTGAGAACATGCAGTGTTTGGTTTTCTGTTCTTGTGTTAATTTACTGAGAATGATGGTTTCCAGCTTCATCCATGTCCCTGCAAAAGACATTAACTCATTCCTTTTTATGGCTGCATAGTATTCCATGGTGTATATGTGCCACATTTTCTTTATCCAGTCTCTCATTGATGGGGATTTTGGGTTGGTTCCAAGTCTTTGCTATTGTGAATAGTGCTGCAATAAACATACATGTGCATGTGTCTTTATGGTACAATGATTTATAATCCTTTGGGCATATATCCAGTAATGGGATTGCTGGGTCAAATGGTATTTCTGGTTCTAGATCTTTGAGGAATCACCACACTGTCTTCTAAAATGGTTGAACTAATTTACACTCCCACCAACAGTGTAAAACCTTTCTTATTTCTCCACATCCTCTCCAGTATCTGTTGTTTCCTGACTTTTTAATGGTCACCATTCTAACTGGTGTGAGATGGTATCTCATTGTTGTTTTGATTTGCATTTCTCTCATGACCAGTGATGATGAGCTTTTTTTCATATGTTTGTTGGCCACATAAATGTCTTCTTTTGAGAAGTGTCTGTTCATATCCTTCACCCACTTTTTGATGTTTTTTTTTTTCTTGTAAATTTGTTTAAGTTCCTTTTAGATTTTAGATATTAGTCCTTTGTCAGATGGATAAATTGCAAAAATTTTCTCCCATTCTGTAGGTTACCTGTTCACTCTGATGATAGTTTCTTTTGCTCTGCAGAAGGTCTTTAGTTTAATTAGATCCAATTTGTCAATTTTGGCTTTTGTTGCCATTGCTTTTGTTTTTTAGTCATGAAATCTTTGCCCATGCTTATGTCCTGCATGATATTGTCTAGGTTTTCTTCTAGGGTTTTTATGATTTTATGATTTTTATGATTTTAGGTCATATGTTTAAGTCTTTAATTCATCTTGAGTTAATTTTTGTATAAGGTATAGGGAAGGGGTCCACTTTTGTTTTCTGCATACGGCTAGCCAGTTTCCCCAACACCATTTATTAAATAGGGAATCCTTTCCCCATTGCTTATTTTTGTCAGGTTTGTCAAAGATCAGATGGTTGTAGATTTGTGACATTACTTCTGAGGCCTCTGTTCTGTTTCATTGGTCGATATATCTGTTTTGGTACCAGTACCATGCTGTTTTGGTTACTGTAGACTTGTAGTATAGTTTGAAGTCAGTTAGCATGATACCTCCAGCTTTGTTCTTTTTACTTAGGATGTCTTGGCTGTACGGACTCTTTTTTGGTTCCATATGAAATTTAAAGTATTTTTTTCGAATTTGGTGAAGAAAGTCAATATTATCTTGATGGAGATAGCATTGGATCTATAAATTACTATGGTCACTATGGCCATTTTCACAATATACATTCTTCCTATCTATGAATATGGAAAGTTTTTCCATTTGTTTATGTCCTCTCTGATTTCCTTGAACAGTGGTTTGTAGTTCTCCTTGAAGAGGTCCTTCACATCCCTTGTAAGTTGTATTCCTAGGCATTTAATTCTTTTTGCAGCAGTTGTGAATAGGAGTTCACTCATGATTTGGCTTTCTGTTTCTCTGTTATTGATGTAAAGGAATGCTTGTGATTTTTGCACATTGATTTTGTATACTAAGAATAAGCCATACTTTTTAATATAAAATATTTTAGTCATACAAAAAACACATATAAAGCAAATGACATAGAAACAATATGATTAATATCCACCTCTAGACTCAATTGGCTTAGGAAAATATAAATATTTCACTACACTTGAAACTGATTGCATGTATATCACTTTCCTCTTTCCCTTTCTGCAGAAACCTCTATATCTTTAATTTAGAGTTGGTCATTTTCTTATATTATTCTATAGTATTTTTTAATATCTATGTATTTCTCACCAATATATTTTTAGTTTTGAGATATTTTTTCTACTCCATGGAAATGGTATGTATATTTATGCAATTTGATCTTACTGTCTAATATTATATTTGTGTGGTTTTGGTTTTGATTTCTATTATTCTGCTTTTTTCTACACTGTATGATTTATTTATTCTCATGTATTAACATGTGCTTCCACTTGGTATTTGCTGTACTTTACCTACAGTTCAATTGTGAACATTATTGCACATGTCTTCTGGTGGTTCATGTGTGAGAGTTTCTATAGGTAACCTGCACACCTGGGAATGAAATTTCTGATTGTAATACATGATCATGTTGGGCTTTACTAGCTAATGCTAGATTGTTTTTAAAGTGGTAGTTTACACTCCATGGCAGCTCTTTATTGTTTTGTGTGTTTCTGTATTCTGTGTCTTTGCCATTTTAGGTAGATGATGTCTCATTGTGGTCTTACTTTGCATTTCTCTGGTTACTAATGAGGTCAGTCATATCGTTGTGTTTTGTTGTCTATATTTTTCTTCCTCTGTGAAATATCTGTTCATGCCTTTTCTTTCTGATTTGTAATAATTCTTTGTATATTCTGGATATATATGTTATAAATATCTACAGGATAGACAAGAACAACCTATCTGGTAAGGTGATATGCAGAAATATAAATTAGGTGAGGAAGCAAGCCATGCAAATATCCAAGGAAAAAGTCATTTCAGGCAGAGGAAACTGTCAGTGTAAGACCCCAAGGCAGAAACACACTTCAGGGGCAAGATGGGCATCAATATGAAGGGAGCATGAGGCAGAATAGAAGAGAGACTATGCAAGAGTAAGTTGGGCCTTGTAGAGCTTGGTAAGAATTTTAACTTCATTCTAAGCAAGATCAGGAGTCACTGAAAATTCAAGCAAGGAATGACATAGTCTGATTTAAGTCTTTAAAGTTGTGTAGAAAATAGGCTACAAAAAACAAAAGCTGGGAAACCAGCCAGCATATGTTACAGTAGTCCAACTGTGATTGTGAGGATGTAAATTATGGTGCAAGCAGTGGAAACAGGGATTTTAATTTGGGTTATATTTTCATCGTTATCCACCAGATTTGCTGATGTATTAGATACGAGGTGAGAAAATAAGTGAGGTATCAATGACTCTAGAGTTTGGGGCTAGAACAGGTGTAGATGAAGTTATAAATCTGGAAGGTGCATGTTTGGGCCAATGCATCAAAGTTCTGCTCTAGACATATTAATTTGAGGGGTCTGTTAGAAATACAAGTGGAGAAGCCGAGATGGGGGAATCCCGAGGCCAAGAGATCCACACCATCCTGGCTAATACGGTGAAACACTGTCTCTACTAAAAATACAAAAATTTAGCCAGGCATAGTGGCAGGTGCCGAGTAGTCCCAGCTACTCGGGAGGCTGAGGCAGAAGAATGGTGTGAACCTGGGAGGCGGAGGTTGCGGTGAGCTAAGATCGCACCACTGCACTTCAGCTTGGGCACAGAGTGAGACTTTGTCTCAAAAAAACAAAAAAACAAAAAAAAAGAAAGAAAGAAATACAAGTGGAGATACTGAGAATACAGTTGGATAGTTGAGTCTAGAGTTTCTGGGAAAAGCTGGGACTAGGACTGTAAATTTGGTAATCATTAATGTCTAGATGATATTAGAGATATAGAACTAGGTGCAGACACTTAGAAAGAGAGCATAGTTATCTAAGAGAAGTCTGAGGACTGAGCTCAGGGTACTCAAAGATTTAGAAGTTGAGAAGATGAAAAACAGCTAGACAGAGAGACTGAAAGAGTGACTACAAGAATGAAATATGTGGAAGCCAAATGAATAAGAGCGTTAAAAGATGACGGAAATGATCAATGTGTTAAGTACTTACCCAGGTTAAGTCCAGGACTGAGAATTGGCCATTGTTTTTTGACATTTGGAAATCTTTGAAGACCTTGCCAAGAATAATTTGGTTGGGATAAGGAGAGGAATGACCTGACTGGAGAAGGTTCAAGGGAGAATTGGAGAAGAGGAAATGGAGAGAGTGATGTTTCTCCACGGAATAGATTATGTGTGAGAGGGACTATTAGAGGATGCAGACAAGAGGGCAGATGATTTCAGAGAAAAGTCTTTGAGTGGGTGACAAGGACTAAGATTTGGTACTGAAATGTCAGGAATATGAACTGTAACAGGAGGGAAGGCAGAGTACAGGGGTAGCCATACTGTAGATTGGCCACAAAGAAAATATTTTCCAAATGGGGCTTTATCCCCCTTAAGCCTCTCCCAAATCATTACCTCTGCTTCTGATTCAATCCCTCAAAACCTCATCCATCAGCTTGAATGAGAGACAACTAATAAATAATAGATAATAAAGACAAGATATTCAGAGTGGGAGATGGAAAAGACAGTAATGTATTCTTTCATTCATTTAGCAGACATGTATTGCCAAAAGACACTGGAGAAAATAAAGATGACAAACAGGTGGTGCCTTTGTTGAAGATTATAGTCAAGGACAGGAAAACTTTAGCCCTCTTCTTAACATTTTCTTCCCTTAGACACACACACACACACACACACACACACACACACACACACACACACACAATTCCTGGCATATACTATATACTCCGTAACAGTTCCTTCCCTTCCCTTTGTGACTCATTCCTTCCCCCAGAAAGCTCATTTGATCTCTGCAAGTAATTTTGAATCCCCTTTGTTTCTAACTGTGGCAATTGTTTTGTTTTCCCATCTCCTACAAGTTCTAGCTCAACCCGTCGGGGCTTTTATTTTGTTGTTTGTTTGTTTGTTTTGAGATGGAGTTTCTCCCTTATCACCCAGGCTGGAGTGCAATGGCATGATCTTGACTCACTGCAACCTCTGCCTCCTGGGTTCAAGTGATTTTCCTGCCTCAGCCTCTGGAGTAACTGGGATTACAGGTGCCCACCACCACACCCAGCTAATTTTTGTATTTTTAGTAGAGGCGGGGTTTCACCATGTTGGCCAGGCTGGTCTCGAACTTCTGACCTCAGGTAATCTGCCCACCTCGGCCTCTCAAAGTGCTGGAATTACGGGCATGAGCCACCATGCCTGGCCATTCCTTGGGGTTTTATAGAACAAGTATGATCCTTTTTCTTTATGACAATACCCTGAGTTCAGAAATCTCAGAGACAAATGTTTACAGAGACCAGGTAAACAAGTGGCTAGAGTGACAAGACTTAAGAAAAGAGACCATTGGCGTACCACCAGTTTGTGGAGGGAACTGGACAAACTGGAATACCCATGCCCCATCCAAAGGCAACCATTGCAACTAAGCTTTAACAGATTGTTGCCACCTAAGTAATTCACGGATGGTCTCGTAATTCTGATCAGCATTGTCTGAGCCAAACAAAGCATATCTGTGGCCATGATCAGATACTAGAGCCAGCAGACTGCAACCTCTGCTTAGATAATTGCAGGTGTCAGCCTTCCCTTGGCTAAACAGCCACTTCACACTGATAAGTAGCCCTTGCCTGGCACAAAGCAGGTGGGGCTGAATCCAGCCTGATATCACATCACCAGAACTTTCTCTAATTCTCCTCAAGGCAGCTGTGAACTACCAGCAGCCCAAATAAGCATCCTTCTCTCCTTCAATCATTTCTCATAAAGCAGATTCTATTCATCTCACCATCCATCTTTTTCCCCTAACATATCAGAATTCATCAAAGTAGAAACTCTAGAAATCATCCAGAAATACAAATGTGATCTGACCAGCATGGGTGTAAACTTCCTCTTTCATTAATTTAGAAAAAGGGTTATTAATTTTGAGTCTTAGATCTCATAAAAGTAGAGCTGGATTGATTTTAAGATATCAATGAACCCACTGAAATTGTATAAAAAGATTTTGTGGGGCTGGCAAACAAATGCTTTTCTTTTAACATATTCTTAAAAGAATAAAACCCTAAAGAAGATTTAACAACCACTATAGACTAAGTTTCAATTCATGTAGTCTGTAGCATTAGCTTTTGGAAGGCTGTTCTGTCAGAATATGGACCCATACTGAGTTTAGTCTCTACTAAAACTCTTTGTCTTTTTATTCATATCTTCTCCTACACAGCTCCATAACCCCTGCAGAATACTGGTATAATTACCCACACCCCACCCACCCACTGATTGTTGATGTAACTAATTATTTAATCCAAGTCTGAGGCCTAAACTTTTTTAATCAAGCGTCACATGTTTTAATTTATCTTTTTGTAATTTTAATATCTAACATTTTTATTCCATTTCATTTTATTCGACTGATGCTAAAATGTATAGTGTTATAATTCTAAGATTTAGGAAAAATAATATTATACTGGGATATGGAGTTTCTATATATTTACATGAACCTCCTTTTTTTCCTTCTCTGTAGGTCGAAAATTTAAAAAGTTCAATAAAGTCAGAGTTATGAGAGCACTAGATGCTGTTGCTCTCCCACAACCAGTGGGCATTCCAAATGAAAGCCAAGTCCTAAGCCAGAGATTCACTTTTTCACCAGGTCAAGACATACAGTTGATTCCACCACTGATCAAACTGTTAATGAGCATTGAACCAGATGTGATCTATGCAGGACATGACAACTCAAAACCTGACACCTCCAGTTCTTTGCTGACAAGTCTTAATCAACTAGGCGAGAGGCAACTTCTTTCAGTAGTCAAGTGGTCTAAATCATTGCCAGGTAATAATAATTTTTATATACAGCATGTAATAAAAAATGTACTGTTTGTTGTATTAGTAGATTGTTAAAACACTCTATGCAGTAAATTAACTACAATATAAAACAGTGTATGATAGTATGTGTTTCAGCAGTTCAAAATATTTGTCTGGGACCCTAATATGTGTTGTAGAAATATAATCAAATAAAGAACATACTGAGTCTTATTGATGAGTCAGAAATTGCATACATTAAACTTATGCTAATAAGAAATAGCTTAGGTTTACGTGTTCAACCACAGATATTACGGTAGCTCAGAAATATAAACTGATCATTTTTTATAAATGCCCCATTTATTCTAAACCTTAATTCAACCAACCTTATTTGGTTGAAAATAAAACTGAAGTATAAAGTCATATAAGAAATCAAAATAGTATTCAGAGTACAGTAAGGTGTCAGAAGTAAATGGAGAAAACAGAATTCCTAAACATAAATTACTTTAAAAAAATAATAGCATACAGAGAAAAGAATCTCTAGTCACTATTCCTTTAATTTTACCCAGACAAAGGGAGTATATCACCCAGCAATAGAGAGAACTTGGATTATATCATCACAGAAGAATTTCAGTCACTTTACTTATCAGCTATTTTTGCTCCCTCACCACAGCTCTGTAGGAGCCAAGTACTTGAAAGAATAACAAGCATGAAATTCTCATTTGGTTAAATCTTAGACTCCAGAGCCAGGAGAATACATGTATAGCAATTGTTTGTGAAGGCATTCCTCCAATAATTAGGAATAGAACTTTTTAAAAAACTACATTCTCTTCACATCAGTAATACCCTTGTACTGCTATAGACCAAATTATTTTCTAATATCTGATCAAGAATTAAACATATTATGTCCTTTTAGTCCCCAAGTAAATTCAATGGCTCTTTTAGAAAAAGAATTTCTTCCCAATTTGCCTTAACATAACTCTCAGTTATTATTCTACCTGAAAGGTTTGAAATACAATAGATGAATTGTTACTGAAAATTCAATTACATGAACAGAAAGAAAATAGATACCTATTTGTTGAATCTTTAAAAAAAATACATATTAAGAAAAGTTAATCGACTTCAGTGTTCTAGTGGAGATGAAGTAATTTTACAGAAAAATCAAAATGCCCAGATTCTTACTGACTTCGGTCTCACTGAAAGGCCTTAAACAGATAATAACTTTTTGAACATTCTGAATGTTTAGATTTTATCACACAGTGGTTATCAAACTTGACAGAGCTTTAATAAATAAAAATAACCCAAGAGCATTGATGAACTTTTTCTATTTAAAATGAGTGTTTAAACATGTGTTTAATTTTCTCCATTGTTCTATTATTTGGAAAATATGATTTCTTTGATTTTGTTGATATGGTTTATATTCCTTTTGTTTGCAATGTTGGAGGTTCTTTACTGTTTAAAAAGATTCTAGCATCAGCTGGCAACGTTAGAAAATAACCAGTTATACTTGAAAAGATGACTTATTCACTTTGGATAAAAGCTAAGTGACCTTTTAACTGGAAACAGTTGTCTGTCAGAATTTTTTGACCCCACACAGCCTCAAAAGGAATGAGAGAAAACTCTTACATTGAATTTGGTGGCAACTTTTTTAATGCTGCAAAATGTAATTTTTGTTTAGTAAATCAGAATAATGGCAACACTAGTATTACCCATACTGTTTCCATTAATTGCAAACAGGGAAACATTGAGATTATCAAAGTGTCTTGTGGCCTGTGGACTTTTAAAACCATATTTTCATGGTTTGCATTTTGGGAATAGCACTACTGAATGAATTATGAAAATGGCCAGTTAACTAGAGTGACTATTTGACCTCTGAGAAAGGACTTGGAGGGATATATGTATAGAAAGTAATTTAGTATCATTAGCTACTTAAAACTTATTTCAATTGACTTTAAATAAGCTTACAGTTTTTATTCACTTATTTACTCAATAAATGTCTATTATGTACCTGCTGGGTGCAATATCTAATAATTAAACAGTGGTTTAGAAAGAAAAGCCACAAGGCTGGGCTCATGGTGTGAATGCATTTTGGTGCAGGACATCCTAGCATCTGGTCATCAGTTTTGCATGTAAAAGAAATTTATTTCATTCATTCACTCATGTGCAAAGTAAGTCTGTGGAAGACAGACTTTTTTAAGTGAGCCTCACTAATAAGCCAGAATGTCAACTAACTTGCTTATTTACAGTGACACACACACACACACACACACACATGCATGCACACACACAATATAAATATACATAATACTTATGTTGCTAGGAACATATATTAACAGATCAGATCATTCTTTCACGATAGAAAACTGTATTCGGGAAGTCACATTAAGATCTGATACAGAATGACCATCATAACAAAGGTGACGGCATTTATGAAGACACCTAGAGAATTCTTATTGCCTGGTCAGGGCTTTCTCATTTCTCCTTTGTCTATATTCATCCATTATCTTGGATCTCTTATAATAATGGTAGTTTATATTTCTTCAAAAATATTTCACATATATCCTTTTTCTTTCTTTTCTTTTCTTTCTTTCTTTCTTTTTTTTTTTTTTTTTTTGAAACAGGGTCTCACTCTATTGCCCAGGCTACACTGCAGTGGCACGATCTTGGCTCATTGCAGCCCGGACCTCTTGGGCTCAAGTTATCCTACCACCTCAGCCTCCTGATTAGCTGGTAGCTGGGACACTACAGGCATGTGCCACCTTGCTCGGCTAATTTTTTAATTTTTAGTTGAAATTGGGTTTAACTGTGTTACCCAGGCTGGTCTTGAACTCCTGGGCTCAAGTGATCTGCCTGCCTCAGCCTCCCAAAGTGCTGGAATTACAAACATGACCCACCGCGCCCCACCCCATTTTCTTTAATAGAGACTTGTAAGATGCTCTAAACTTATGTCAGCACATTTAGAAAACATTTCTTAGGATGCATTGCCAATGAATGATTTTACATTGACTTTTATCGTAGCTTCAGTGGGCAATATTTTCTTATTTGAAATGTAGAGCAAAACTATATTTGACTTTTTTAATGAACAAGACATATTCCCTCTATTAAGGAAAATTCAATCCAATGGGAGAGAGAAGATACCCAAACAACTATAGTGTTATGTAAAAGTGATATAAGATACAGATATAATGAAAGTGGGGCAGAAGAACATTTTTGGCTTCAAGGACTAAAGAAGACTTCAGAGACAAAAATGTCAGTTAAACCTCATCTTGCAGGAGAAACAAGACTGATAAATCATGATAAGAGAAAGCATTCTAGATAGAAGGAACAGTATGGCTGAAATAAAAAAGCATGAAATAGGTTTGGTGAATAATGCATTAAGCCAGCATATTAATAGTTCTCAACCTTTTCAAGTGTGGGGTTCCCTTAGTAACATCAAAAATTGTATACAGTCTCCCCATAGGGTAGTAATTAAAGTTTTGAGTAGCTACGGATTGAGAAAACACATTTGTACATACGGTCCCTCAGACACTGCTACAGTAAGTACTGGCCTTCAGGGAATTTAATCACCCAAATGCTAAGAAAACATTGACAATAAATTTATTTTGAACTGAATAATGGAAAGTAAACTTAGAGGTATAAGTTATAGGCTGATCAAGGATGGTCTTAAAATTTACTGTAGATGTTAGAGTTTAAATTAAAAGTACTAATTCACAATTCAGTATCACCTTTAAATTGTCCTCATCCTGTACATCAATACGTTGCAGTGAAATTGATGTGACAGAGGGGGTATGACGGAAACATTTCTGTTGCACAAATTTTGTCTTGATATTTCAGTTAATTTAGTGAAAACTCCATTTAGTTCAATGCTTTGACATTTTTAAGCCTTGCATTTTTTAGGACATACTTTATTTATTTGTGTCATTTCACCAGACTACTTGCAGTTATTAGTATCAGAATATTGGAACAGTATTTTGCGTTGGTTTTCTGCTTTTGAAGCATGCCAAAACAACTTTTGAGTCAGTGACAGTCGTTGCATCTTGACAAAGGATTTTTTTCTCTTCCTTCCCGAATCAGAAGAGTAAATTAAATTATTGCTGTCCAGAAAAAAATGATGAGAGAGAAATGAGAGTAGCATACTGAGAGTAAAGGCCTTAATAAATGTGTTGATAAAGACTAAAAAAATTGTTTTTCTCACACTTTATTCCACTGAAATTATGATTGCCAATGGCAACAAAAATTTTTACTTGTCAAATCAGATGAATATTTCCAGCCCTTAATGTGTTTCACCTACATCTGGGACTATTGGCAAAGTAACTATTTCTTGCTAAAACTCTTGCTTAGGCATTTGTCACTTCGCTTCCAGGTAGGTATGTTTCTCTCCCTATGTACACTTCCTGACTCCTGTGTGGATTTGTTCTTCCACCCACACTATAAATTTGTGTTCTGAGTTCTATCTTTTCCAGTCATTTCTCATTCTACACAGTCTGTGTAAGCTCATTCATAGTTTTGTCTTCAACTACCACTATATTGTGATGACTCCTAAATACATAGTATTAGCCAGACCCGCTACAAAACTACTGAACTTTCAACGGCTTATTACACAACTCCACCCAGATGACTTCCAAGTCAACATGACCCCATAAACCTAAGGCCTTTTTCAATATCTTGAAATGGCACCTCAGCCAGAATTTTTGGTATCATCCTTGACTCACTTTCTCCTTCACCCCTTATCCAATAAATTGTTAAATTCTATCAACTCCACTTATTAAATATATGATGCATTATACATGCTACTTCTGTTGCTACTTCCCTTAGTTTGGTCCTTGTCTTTTTTTACTTGGATTCATGTTGCAGCCTTCTAACTGATTCTATTACCATCAATTTCACATGGCCCCCAAATAGATCCTCTATTCTACCCCAGAATCATTTTCTAAAACAATTATAATCAATCGTATTTTCCATTTCTTTTTCCAAATAGCATCCAAACTCCATAGACTCAGTATGCAAGGGCTTTCTGTGATCTGGCTCCTGAATTTGCAGTGTTATCTCTCATCATTCCTCTTCACACGACTCTAAGATCTAGTTCCCTAAATGCTGTTTGATCAAATTCTAGCCTCCTTCTCTTGCCCATATTATTTTTCCTACCTGGCAGCCCATCTCTTTTCCCACATCTTCCTTTGACTGACCTGTAACTGTCTTTCAGGATTCGCAACACTTGTCACTTCCTCTGGGAAGATTTCTCTGAGCCTTCCTAGACTGGGTGAGGAAACCCTGTACCCTCCCTTGTCTCGTTTGTGCTTGTCAACCCTAACATTATGACTCTGAGTTACAATTGTGTTCTACTTTTCTATCTGTCTCACAAGCCTATAGTGTTAAAGGCAGAAACAGCATCTTTCTAATCTTGATCCTAATTGCAAGTATAATGCTTCCTCCCAAATAGGTGCTTAAAGAATATTTATAGAAATTTAATTTACAGAATTGATATGCAAAGAATTATACTATCTTAGGTTGTTAGACATTAAGTTCTTATTCAGAATAAATCATCAAACATATGTTGGTGGTTATACTTGTAGTATTGAAGCTTCTTTGTGCTTCCCAACATTGATACTTGTTGAAATGAAAGTTGACGCTTTGTGTCAGAAGGTGCTGAGATATTTAATGCTCTGTCATTGTTGTTGTAGATCATCTGTTTCAATTACATGACATTTTTTACAGAACCAAAACCTACATATTTTATCAAAACTCTGGGATTAAGATTGGGGAACTTAGTATGTCATACAAGCTGTCTTTTTTTTTTTTTCTTGCGACAGGGTCTCACTCTGTCACCCAGGCTGGAGTGCAGTGGCATGATTATAGCTCACCGCAGCTTAGAACTCCTAGGCTCAAGCCATCCTCTTGCTTCAGCCTCCCCAGTAACTTCAGCCTCCCCAGAACTACAGGTGTGCACCACCACACCTGGACAGGCTTTTTTAAATTGGTTTGTAGAGACTGGGTCCTGGCTGGTCTCAGACTCCTGGCCTCAAGTGACTCTCCTGCCTCACCTCCCATAGCACTGGGACTATCAGCATGAACCAGCACACCCAGCCCAGGCCATCTCTTTACTATACACTTTCTGTTAATTCTTTAAGCTAAAATTGGACAGCTGTAACAGGTCTTTTGTCAAAAATTATCAGGTCAAGTCACTTAAAAGGAAAAGAGTATTTTTTTTGGTAACATTTGTTAAACACAATTAGTGATAATCCATCACTTCTCTTATGTGAAGGTTTTTCATTTTGGTCATCTCAAATGTACTAAGTTTGCCTGATCATTATCATCATTGGGAATTTGATCTCAGTGTTCCCGTCTTTGTTTCAGCATAAAGTAATGAATGATATTACAGTTAATAAGGAAAAAAATAGCATTTCTATACTAGGCATGTTCAAGTCAATTTAACATTGTACATTTATCACAGATAAGCACTGTAAAAGGTGGAGTAAATAAAGGTTATTTTCTGAGTTCTATTCCATTCTGTCAAACAGAAATATAGTTTCTGCTATAAATATTGGTAATTTTATAAATTTAAAGTTATTATAATAAGATTTGCCTTTAATGTTGTAATAAAATAAAAGTAAGCCTGGATTTCTAGTCCCAGAATGCGAAAACAAAGAAAAAAGCAAAAGACAAAACAAAACTAAGAGTAGGATAACGTGAATGTGAACATGTAAATGTAGACAGGATCTGTTTTTGGATAAAGAACAATTTAATTGTTATATAATTTTCTAAAATGTTAAATGTTTAAAAGGTTAACATAAGACAAATGCCTGAAGTTAAAAATTATAGCATAGTTAAGTCAAATATTTAAATATTATACTTTTTTTAGAAAACTATAAAGTTCACCGAGAAAGATATAGAGAATAATAAATGTATTTGTGGAGATTATTGTGAACTCTCGGTTAATGTTTTGATACATCTGATTAATTAAAACTAAGTAACTTTCTATGAGCCTTTTTTTTTTTTTTTTTTTTTTTTTTTTT
>NW_016808811.1:745025-753655 GCF_001698545.2 Rhinopithecus bieti
TTTTTTTTTTTTTTTTTTTTTTTGAGATGGAATCTTGCTCTGTCACCAGGCTGGAGTGCAGTGGCGCAATCTCAGTTCACTGCAACCTCAGCCTCCTAGGTTCAAGCCAGTCTCCTGCTTCTGCTTCCCAAGTAGCTGAGATTACAGGCGTGTGCCACCATGTCCAGCTAATTTTTGTATTTTTAGTAGAGACAGGGTTTTACCATGTTGGCCAGGATGGTCTCAATCTCTTGACCTCGTGGTCTGCCCACCTTGGCCTCCCAAAGTGCTGGGATTACAGGCATGAGCCACCGTGCCCGGCCCATTTTTTGTATTATATGAAATATATAATTTGTTATATATAACAACATAAAATATATATTCTGGAAAATATATATTCCAGAACAGATAAAAATTTAATTTATCTTTACAATTTTTTCACTACTATTAACATTTATACTTTAGTTCTTATAGGTTCTATAATGTATAAAATGCCTCCTAACATTTTTTTAATGCCATTGTGTTTTAGTATTACAGACTTCCCATTAGACTGACTGGTGGATTTCATACAGTATTACTCCAATGAACAATTCTGTTGCATTGATAGACTAATAATAAATATCTCCATAGTGTTCTACAATGTGCATAATTATCCCATTTGTCTCGTAGCAACTCACTGAGTTAGTTATCATTGTCATTGTGATTTTACTCATGAGGAAATTTAGATTCAATGATAATAAGTGATGTTTCCAAAGTGGCTGTTAGTGAGTGGTAGAGCCAGGACTGGAACTTGGGTCTTCTGTCCTGAATTCCTTCCAACTTGTGAAGACAGATCAGCAATAGGGACGTTTATATGTGCCTCCCTTTAGAAAGTCTTCCTCTTCAAACATTAAGACAATTCATTGATCTCTTGTCAAATGATTCTAAATTTTATCACAAAATTACCCATTTTTGTAGTCTGTTAAATATTTGACTTACAAGCAGCATTTATGTATTACATTTATTGTGTTGAGCTTTATAATTTTCTTTCAAAGTTATTATGTAGACCTATACTTGAAGACACATTTAAGTCGTACGCAAATTTTAAAAATTATAAAAATTGCAAGCCAAAAAAATTTTTGGCTGGTTATTTAGAGAGTCTTTCTGCACCTGAGTAAACCAGGATTCTTGGATGCCAGTAATAAAAATCAACTATGTTAATTATAAAACACACAAGCAACAACAAAACCCCTTTGAAAACAAAAGAAAAGAAAAAAATAATTTACTGAGGGGACACCAGGGGTTCACTGAATAGAAGCTGGAGGACAAGCTTAGAATATGGGCAGAAGCCAAGGCACATCTGAAGGGCTAAAAAGCAAGCATCACAAATCCTCCCATTGGTTCTCATTATCTGGACACCACCACCATCAAGAATAAATAGTCACATATTTGTCTTTGCTTTAGTATTTTCTGATTCAAATTCCTGTTAAAGTATGTTCCATGGGCCAAACCTATGTCCCAAGCCCAGAGAAGGAGAAGCTTTACCCAGCTTTCTCAGTGGGAAAGTAGGAAGGTAGGGCACTTGCTCTCACAAAACTACAACCAGTGGGGAACTCTGTCCACACAGAGGAAGAAGGAGGGGAGGAAGAAAGTTGGGAAGGAAAGAAGGAAGGTATTAGAGAGCAGTGAGGGAGGAGGAGAGGAAAGGAAGGAAGGGAGGGAGGGAGGAAAGGAAGGAAGGGAGGGAGGGAGGGAGGAAAGGAAGGAAGGGAGGGAGGGAAGGAAGAAAGGAGAGAGGAGTGAAGGGAGGGAAGGTGGGAAGGAGAAAAGTTTAGTTAGACACTGAAGAGCATCCCTTCTCAGTAAAAAGTAAATGCTCACTATGGCATCTCTTACTATGAATATGCATTTGAGTTTTTGGTCTTATTAAGGCTAAGGAATTCTAAGAAGAGAAGAGCAATTTTTCTACTATTCACATGAAGATGGGATGATCTGAAGTCTATGAAGAGAAGAGCCTTCTTTTTTGCTACCTACCTTGACATGATTAACATTGTCAGGAAATAACTTTCTTTTGCTCTTGATAGCTAATGAATTAAGTTTTGCTTTGGTTTTACTTTTGAAACAGATTATTTGTGAGAACATCAGTGGATTTTTAGAGAAAATAGATGTTTTTAAAATAACTTTATAGAAAGAACCACAATGTTCTCAGCAAAACATTGTCTCTATACCTTTAATTTTAAAAATGATCCATTTTCATTGTTTCAGCTACACTGAGATATAAATAACTTTCAAGTTTATATTAATATTTTTAGCCCAGATATCTCCCCATACTTCTAATTCATATGTGCAGCTGAATCCTATCCAAAACTATTTTCTCCCTAGCAAGTTTCTTCTCCTTTATTCTATCTCGGCAATGCTGTTATCATCATCTACGGTTCAATAAAAATACTGAAAGATGTATTTGATTCCTTCTTCTTCCCATCTACCTGCAATCAGTTGACAAATGTCTTTGATTTTTCCCTTTAAATATTTTTCTGATGCACTCTCTCCTCTTAATTCCGATGTATTGACTTACTTCAGGCTTTTATCATCTCTCACCTGGGCTTTGACAGTATCTCCCAACTGTCCTCCCTAACTCCAGGCTTATTCCCTTGAATCCACCTACCACATAGCTAAAAAGGATCTATCTATATTGCAAGGCTATGTCAATCCCATTGCTTCTTAGTAGACATGCAAGACCTTGGATGATCTGACCCAGCCTACATCTCCAAACACATCTTTGCTTCTCCCACATTTAAGTTACTCATTGTTGAGTTGGTGATCTTCCCTTGAGAATTGGGAAGACATGGAGAGACTTGTGATGATTAAGTCAAGATTCATTTGCCCTTTCCTTGCCATCTTTCTGCCACCAACACCATGGAACAGCCTAAAAGAGGATGAAAGACCAAAGCATTCACACCACATCCCCAATACACACATGCACAGATTCTAAATCTCTTAAGCCACATGGAAGTTTAAAACAAGACTGGATTAAGTTTCAGAGAACTCAAGTGACCTGATGACTGTGGAATCTACCCAAGACATAGTTAAGGGTTGTTAAAAGAAAATTAGATATAAGACAACTGAAAGCAGTGGTTTTACAAAGTAAGACCAATTTATGTTTAAATCCCAAAGAACTGAGATTTAACAAACTGATTATATTCCATTTAGACATTATCTCTCTTTTTTTCTGGAAATGTTTTCCTGACTTCCCTCCAGATTGACTGATGCACTCTCTTTTAACCTTCTCTACCCCAGCACTCATGTGCTTGTTTCTCCTGTTGAGTTGTGAGCTTCTTTTGAGGCTAGGATTGAGTCTTACTCATCTTCATTTTTATACAGTGCCTGGCACATGAATGGTTCTCATTAAATGGGTGTTGCATGAATGAGTGATGGATAATAGATTCACTTAGCAAAATCCCAGAAATGCTAAATCATACTGACTGATTTTAAGTGACTTCCAAAGTTGCTGATATTTTAGGCTGTATTATTTATTAATGTTTTCTGATTTTCAGTGTAAAAATATGTTGAGATTGAAAACATTACCCTACTTATACCTATTTTCAGATTTATATGTATTTTCAACATTTTGATATAATCCAGTCATTTTATGGTCACTATATTTTAAATTTGTTTTGTAGGTTTTCGAAACTTACATATTGATGACCAGATAACTCTCATTCAGTATTCTTGGATGAGCTTAATGGTGTTTGGTCTAGGATGGAGATCCTACAAACACGTCAGTGGGCAGATGCTGTATTTTGCACCTGATCTAATACTAAATGAGTAAGTAGTAACTTTTGTTGTTTTTGTTATTATAAGTGTACATATAGGATAATTTTGAAAGTTGTATTTCAATAGAGGATCATATATTTAGTGTTCTTGATATCATGATATTAATGTCATTTTATGGTAATTTGATATTTGGAACTTTTTTCTCGTTTCAAAATATAGCTGTATCAAATCCAAATTTCTTACACACCAAGAATGTATCAAGTAATATATTTAAAGATAAACTTAAATGTTTCATTTATCAATTTAAAATTTCATAGTTTGGTACTAATGACAATCATAAAATAAATGAGAAATATTTTGTTATTGAGTTACATTCAAAAGTAAAACCTCTTTTTTCATGCATGACAAATTAGACTGGCAATTTATTTTAAAAGTTGAAAGATAAATATTTCAATTTGCTTTGTATTTAAACAATTTTAATTAATTTTCTACATGTAACCTTTAACTGAATAAGCATCTTTTCATGGTAATATTTATATTGTTCTAATGGTGAATGCTGACTTAGAAGTATATAACTCACACTGAAAGCAGTGGTTTTACAAAGTAAGACCAGTTTATGTTTAAATCCCAAATAACTGAGATTTTATAAGTCTTTACAGTTTTAGATAATTTTCATGTTTCATTATATTTTATCCAACAATTCCTTGAGATAATTAAGAAATCAGCATTCTTCATTGTACAGTTCAGAAAACTGACTCTCAGAAGAATTATATAATCTGCCAAATAATTTGAATGACAGTGAGATTTGTTCTCTCTTTTGAGTCAAAATCTAGTTTTCTTTTCATTATTTTTGCTAGCTTCATTTGACTAATGTGGACATTATAAAACAACACATGATTGAGAAAATGCCTTAATTAAATTTTCTCAGCCTTCAGCACTTGTGTTTAACTTTGTCCATTCATTAATGCTTGCCAATGTCCTCTTTTGCTCTTTTCTGTATCATTGTATATTTCCCTAGAAAAGTTCAAAATATGGTAAGCTCTGTGAACTGACTTCTCCTATTTAATTGCACACAAAATTATAGATGTTTTCATAGAAAATAAATTGTAAGTAAATAAAATATTTCTGAGCATTCTTCAGCTCTACATTCTCAACTCCTACATCTCTGCTCTGTTTTCTTGGTTTAGGTATTTAAAATGTGATAATAAAAATGAGAAACAATGTTAATCTTGGTCACTGTGTATTTAATATAATTTTCTAATTTTAAGATTTCTTAACCTCAAAAATTCAGTATTGTGAAAAGTTTAGAAGATGTTTAAAACTCCAAATATTGGGTTTGTTTATTAAAAGTGTAGTCATACTCAATAATATGTAAGGTAATTAACAAAGTCATATTCCCTGATAAATTACCTAAACTGGCTGAGACACTATTTTTTTTTCCTGTTGCTTTTTCTTCTGTGTATTGTGTGTGGTGCAAGACAGCGGATGAAAGAATCATCATTCTATTCATTATGCCTTACCATGTGGCAGATCCCACAGGAGTTTGTCAAGCTTCAAGTTAGCCAAGAAGAGTTCCTCTGTATGAAAGTATTGTTACTTCTTAATACAAGTGAGTGAGTTCAAGTAACTTAATGCAAGATATTTAGTTTCTTAATTCATTAGAAAAGTTGCAAACAATATGATTATATAGTTATATATGAGGTAGACATTTTGGATTATAAGTATAAAGAAGAAATACCCAATATATTGTTATAGACATTAATAAAATTACTCGATATTTTTAGTCTTTGACCTACCATATAATACTAAAATAGCCTCATCAATTTCTTTTTATTTTAGATAAAATGATTTAATTACTCTTTCATATTCATCTAATTCAGTAATGTAAACTACAGTCATGTGCCACATAACAGTATTTTGGTCAACAATGGAACACATATATAATGGTTCCCTAAGATTATAATGGAGTTGAAAAATTACCATTGCCTAGTCCCGTTATAGCCACCATAACATCATAGCACAATGCACTAATCACATGTTCGTGGTGATACTGATGTAAACAAACCTACTGTGCTGCCAGTCATATAAAGTATAGCACATACAATTATGTACAGTACATAGTACTTAGTAGTGATAATAAACAACTCGTACTGGTTTATGTATTTACTATACTATACTTTTCTATTGAGAGTCACTACTTCTACTTTTTTAAGTTAACTCAACACAGCCTCAGGTATGTCTGTCAGAAGGGATTCCAGAAAAGGGCATCGTCATCCTAGGAGATGACAGCTCCATGTGTGTTACTGCCCCTGAAGACCTTCCAGTGAGATAAGATGTGGGGGTGGATGACGGTGATATTGATGATTCCCACTCTGTGTAGGCCTAGGCTAATGTGTGTTTTGGGTATTCATTTTTAACAAAAAAGTTTAAGCAAAAAAGAAAATATTTAGAAGTAGATAAAGCTTATAGAATAAAGATATAGAGAAAGAAAGCTAGGCACGGTGGCATGTGCCTGTAGTCCCCACTACTTGGGAGGCTGAGGTGAGAGAATCACTTGAGCCCAGGAGTTCAAGTCCAGCCTAAGCAACATGTGAGAACTTGTCTCTAAAAAAAGAAAGAAAGAAAGAGAACTGTACCATGTGTTTTCGGTTTTAACTAAATGTTATTACAAAAGAGTCAAAAAGTTAAACTAGAGTTTATAAAGTAAAAAAGTTACAGTAAGGTAAAGCTAATTTATTATAAAAGAAATAAAAATATGTTTATAAATGTAGTGTAGTCTAAGTGTACAGTGTTTATAAAGTCTATCGTAGTGCATAGTAATGTCCTAGGCCTTCACCACTCACTCACTGACTCATGCAGAGCAACTTCCAGTCCTGCAAGCTCCATTCATGTTAAGTCCCCTATGCAAGTGTCCCATTTTTATCTTTTATAATGGATTTTTACTATGCCCCTTCTGTGTTTAGATACATAAGCACTTATCACTGTGTTACAGTTGCCTATAGTATTCAGTAGTCACATGCTGTACAGGTTCATAGCCTAGGTATAAGGCCTAGGTGTATAGTAGTCTATACCATCTAGGTTTGTGTGAGTACACTCTGTGACAATCACACAATGATGAAATTGTGTAAGGACGCATTTCTCAGAATATATCCCCATCATTCAGTGATACATGACTGCAATTAATATTGGATAAGCACAAACCATACTCTTTTCTACCACCACTTTCACCCCATCCCCAAAGTATTTACTATATAAAATACATAATTTTGTTTAGAATTATTTTTGTGATGTCAAGATAAATTGTTAAAACAGGTAACTATAAAGATTAGCATCTTAATATAATAGTGGTTTCTTTATCACAGACACAGTCCAGTGAGTTAGCAAGAAACACCCAGGCTCCTTCTAGCCAGTGGCTCCACCCTTTCCTAGTGGCTTGCAAACCTCTATTGGACGTGACTAGAAATGAGCACTGAGTGAGAGAGGTTTTGAAGGCTAGATCTGGAACTATCATATATCACTTTCACCCACATTCCAAGGCACTTAAGCTGCAGGAAAGGCTGGGAAATACAGCCTAGCTATAGGCCCAGAAGAAAGAGGAAATTATGTTTTATAAAGCATTGCACTGATCACCAGAAGGACAGGCAAATATCCGTTCCACTTTTTCTTATATCCAAGGAACATACTTACCTCTGCCTCAGTGGATCCCCAAGGGTCTGGGTGGGAAAAGCTTAAAAAGAAAGAAAAAGCAACTGCTTTGACCCTTGCATAGGCAGGATCAGCCCTCACATGTACAAACCGATGCTTCCTTGATTCATTGTGATTTGTATGAGAACCACAGGGAGCTAAGACCTCAGGCCGAGGGTGAGCCTAAGGTCTTTCTCAGCAACATCGTTACAGGGACTTCTTTCTAAGGCACAAATCTCAAATGGCGGGGGGGTGCAGATCAGGAGGGAAGGGCAAGAAAGCTAAACCCTAAAACGAAGTCTTCCTCATGGAATCTATGCAAAGACAAGGATCAATCCATAACTCTCTTGGGAACCCTATTTGGACGAGGAATTTCAAGCCTAATTTGGTGACAGAGCATCAAGTGGAGAAAGAATATTCACATGGAACCAGCCCAGAGAGTCAACTGGAATACATTTAATAACACAGTAATTAGCTCCTGCCCTTCTTTGCATGAAGGAATGAATCCTATAGCACTTATGACACAGAGTCCTAGATCTTCCAAATTGGCTTGTATCTTTAACATAATTCTCTCTTTATGGATAGGCAACATTATGCTGGGGAATTAAACAACAATGGAATTAATCAACAGGGAGGCACTGCTCATTGTTGTCACTTAGAAACTTAGGCGATCACTAGAGCAGAGGTAAGAAAAGCAAGTGAGATTCGTACAACTTCCACTCACATACCATAGAGAGTAAGATTTTTAGCCACTTGCCACTTCACAAAAAAGAAGAAAAAGAAACTATTTAATGAATAGTACTTATGCTTTCCACAGATTCTAATCAAGATTCTAATGAGATTTTGGGAGAAAATCTATTTTTAAAACTAGAATAAATAGATAAGCATTATAAAAGCATGCATGGAATTAGAAAGCTACTGTAATTTTTTTTTTTTTTTTTTTGAGACGGAGTCTCGCTCTGTCGCCCAGGCTGGAGTGCAACGGCTGGATCTCAGCTCACTGCAAGCTCCGCCCCCCGAGTTTACACCATTCTCCTGCCTCAGCCTCCCAAGTAGCTGGGACTACAGGCGCCCACCACCTCGCCCGGCTAGTTTTTTTGTATTTTTTAGTAGAGACAGGGTTTCACCGTATTAGCCAGGATGGTCTCGATCTCCTGACCTCGTGATCCGCCCATCTCGGCCTCCCAAAGTGCTGGGATTACAGGCTTGAGCCA
>NW_016808811.1:754999-780151 GCF_001698545.2 Rhinopithecus bieti
AAAAAAAAAAAAAAAAAAAAAAAAAAAAAAAAAAAAAAAAAAAAAAATAACAACACCTATTGAAAAAAAGTATAATAAAAAAATAAATAAAAATAAAAAAAAGAAAGTTAAAAAAAAAGAGAGAGAGAGTTGTGAAGGTTTGAAATGACTGCTCCTTGAAGTACCTCCAGAAAATTAGTACAACCTCTATGGAAGACCATATGGAGATTTCTCAAAAAACTATAAATACAACTACCATTCTATCCAGCAGTCCCACCACTGGATGTCTTCCCAAAGGAAAAGAAATCATTATATCAGAAAGATACCTGCACTCGTTTATTGCAGCACTGTTCACGATAGCAAGGATAGGGAATCAATCCAAGTGTATATCAACAGATAATAGGATAAAGAAAATGTGATGTATTCACACATATACATACACATACACACACACACACAATGGAATATTCAAACATCAAAAAGAATGAAAGTGTGTCTTTTGCAGCAACATGGATGGAACAGGAAGTCATTATCTTAAGTGAAACAATTCAGAGACAAAGTCAGATACCACATGTTCTCACTTATAAGTGGGAGCTAAATAATGCATATATATGGGCGTAGAGTGTGGAATAATTGACAGTGGTGACTTGGAAGGCTGGAAAGGTAGGAGGGGGGTGAGACATTACCTAATGGATACAATGTGCATTATTGGGTGATTGTTATACCAAAAGCCCAGATATCACCACTATGCAATATATGCATGTAACAAAACTGCACAGATATTCCTTAAATTTATACAATTTTTTAAAAAAGAGGTTCTAGATATACATATAGATGTATATACTAGAGTTTTCAATTGACAAAAATTTGCATAGATATACTGAATTGCCAGAATTACTCTTCAGAGCCCCTTTATGTATAAAATCCTGAAAACTCAAAAACCAAAGAATTAACTTATTTGTTTTTCATAAGTTTGTATCTCTGGCCTTTTTTTTCTAGGGGAAATGGAAACCAAGTTTTGATTGGGGTGCAGGGGATAAATATAGGTTTAAGAAATAGTAATTTTCCTCCCTGTTCCCTGAGGTACAACAATATTGGAATTAGGCCAAGGCTGGGCACAGTGGCTCATGTCTGTAATCCCAGCACTTTGAGAGCCTGAGGTGGGCAGATTACTTGAGGTCAGGAGTTCAACACCAGCCTGGTCAACACAGCGAAACCCTGTCTCTACCAAAAAGACGAAAATTAGTCTGAAATGATGGCACACACTTGTAATCCCAGCTACTCAGGAGGCTGAGGCAGGAGAATTGCTTGAACTTGGGAGGTGGAGGTTGCAGTGAGCCAAGATTGTGCCACTGAACTCCAGCCTGGGCGACAGAGCAAGACCTTGTCTCAAAAAAAAAAAAGCAATGAGGCCAACTAACAATCTTAGAATGGCCTCTTGGTGTTCCAGTAAAAGAAAGAGTTGCAAGTCTGAGGTAGAAATGATTAAGCTTAATGAGGAAGGCATCTCAAAAGTTGATACAGGCTAAAAACTAGGTCTCCTGAGCCAAGCAACTAACCAAGTTTCAAATACAAAGGATAAGTTCTTGAAGGACATTAAAAGTGCTATTCCAGTGAACACATGAATGATAAGCACAACAACCTTATTTCTGATATGGAGAAAGTTTTAGTGGTCTGAATAGATGATCAAACCAGCCACAATATTCCCTTAAGCCTAAGTCTCATCCAAAGGGAAGGCCCTGATTCTCCTCAATACTAGGGAGGCTAAAAGATGTGAGGAAGGAGCAGAAAAAAGTTTGAAGCTAGCAGAAGTTGGTTCATGAGGTTTGAGAAGCCATTTCCATAACATAAAGCATAAGATGAAGCAGCAAGTACTGATGTAGAAGCTGCAGCAAGTTATCCAAAAGATTTAGGTAAGATTATCGCTACTTCTGAAAGTAGCTGTGCTAAAAAACAGGTTTTCAGGGTAGATAAAACAGCTCTCCATTGGAGGAAGATGTCATCTAGGATTTTCATAACTACAGAGAAGAAGTCAATGTCTGGCTTCAAAGCTTCAAAGGACAGGCTGACTCTCTTGTTAGGGGCTAATGAAGCTGGTGACTTGAAGCTGAAGCTAGTGCTCACTTATCATTCTGAAGATCCTAAGGCCTTTAAGAATTATGCTCAATCTATTCTGCTGTTTATGAATGGAACAACAAAGCCTGGATGACAGCACATCTGTTTTTTGGCATGGTTTACTGAATATTTTAATCCACTGTTGAAACTTATTGCTCAGAAAGGAATACTACTTTCAAATATTATTGCTCATTGACAATGCACCTAGTCAGCCAAGAGCTCTTATGGAAATATGCAAGGAGATTAATGTTTTCATTTCTGCTAACACAACATTCATTCTGTAGTTCGTAGATCAAAGAGTAATTTTACACTTTCATATCTTATTATTTAAGAAATATATTTTGTAAAGCTGTAGCTGCCATAGACAGTGATTCCTCTGATGGATCTGGGTAAAGTAGATTGAAAACCTTCTAGAAAGGATTCATCATTCTAGATGCCATTAAGAACATTCATGATTCATGGCAGAAGGTGAAAACAGCAAAATTAACAAGAGTTTGGAAGAAGTTTGTTTCATCCCTCTTGGATGACTTTGAGGGAGTTCAAAACTTCAGTGGAGGAAATAACTACAGATGTGTGAAAAGAAGAAGAGAATTAAAATTAGACGTAGAACCTGAAGACATGACTGAATTGCACTAGTTTCATAAAACTTGAAAGATGAGTTGTTTCTTATGGATGAGCGAAGAAAGTGGTTTCTTGAGTTGGAATCTGCTTCTAGTGAAGATGCTATGAACATTATTGAAATGACAACAAAGGATTTCGAAGATTACATAAATTTAGTTGATAATGCAGCAGCCGGACTTAAGAGGACTGACTCCAGTTATGAAAGAAGTTCTACTGTGGGTAAAATGCCATCAAACTGCTAGCATTGCATGCTACAGAAAAATTATTCACAAAAGAGTCAATTGATGCAACAAACGTCATTGTTGCCTTATTTTGAGAAACTGTCATAGCCACCCCAACCTTCAGCAACCACCACCCTGACCAATCAGCATCCATGAACATTTAGACAAGACCCTCCACCAGCAAAAAGATTTTGACTCATGGAAGACTCAGATGATTGTTACCGTTTTCTAGCAATAAAGTATTTTTTTAGTTAAGGTATGTTCATTTTTAAAATAATGCTGTTGCACACTTAATACATTCTACTATAGTGTGAATATAACTTCTATGTGGACTGGGAAACCAAAAGATGCATGTGATTCATTTTGTTGCAATATTTCCTTTATTGCAGTGGTCTGGAACCAAACCAGCTATATCTCCAAGATATGCCTGTGTAACAAAGTGGCTGGATATAAGATAAATATTTAAATATTAATACTTTTCTCCCATATCAGCAGGAAGGCATTAGAAAATTTAATGAGGCAATTTTTAAAATTACAACAAAAAGATAAATCATCTAGGAATAATCTTAATGACAAATACTTGAGATTTATATAAAGAAGACAAAAGTTTACTAAGAGATCCAAGCCAAGTGTTCATTAAAAAGAAGGGGGAAAAAAGGACCCAGATTACATGCAGCTGTAAACTAAATCAAACCAGGTATTCAAGAAGCATGTAGAATAAGGCCAGGTACTCTTTTGAGCAAATGCTAAGATAGATGCACAGTCCATTGATACAGGTCTAAAATAGGTCATCTGAAGTGTTCTTTAATATACCTATTAGTTCTTATATTCTTCCAGTGAACTAGCAGTTTATATGTCCTGATACTATCAATAACACGATCTCTTTCCTATATAAGGTGTTTTATTTCTAGAGTCACATATCAGAAGAAATCTTTATATATCTTAGAAATATGTGTTATAAGTTGTTAATGTCATCTTTTTAAACATAACTGCCACTTTTATTGTCTTCTTACAGTTCCTTTGGAAGGACTACGAAGTCAAACCCAGTTTGAGGAGATGAGGTCAAGCTACATTAGAGAGCTCATCAAGGCAATTGGTTTGAGGCAAAAAGGAGTTGTGCCTAGCTCACAGCGTTTCTATCAGCTTACAAAACTTCTTGATAACTTGCATGATGTAAGTATTTGGTTGATTCCAGAATATCAATGATTATTCTCTGATTTTCTATAACTTTTTAAATGTTACATATCAATTTTACTTTATATGATTTTCTCAGATTAATGCTTGTATTTTAAAAGTGTTTGGATCACGCTGCCCAGACTTTATATATATTTTTTTCATTTTCAATATAGACCACTCAAATATTCTTTTACAAGTATTTGTATAATTTGAGGGTAATTTAATAGGTGATAGAAATTATGGTACATTTCCTGAATATGTTCTAAAATATTTGTGCCTAAAATTATAAAAGATTTTATATATACAGTAAAAACAAAGGTATGTATGTGGAAAATAAGACTCATGCCATTTTAAATGGAATTATAAATAACATTGCTGATGGATGGGCAATCAGGCAATATATAGCAAAAGTTAAAATTTGCATGCTTTTCAAGTTTCTATGTTTTAGAATTTATCTTAAAGAAATAATTAGGCAAATGTAATATACATGCAAGGATGTTCACCATAGCAGAGGGGAAAAAAAGAAAAACAAACAAGAAATGCCCAACACCAGAAGTGGATTACTAAGAAAATATATCTGTGGTTTGTCAAGATATATGAAATACAAGCTTTTATTGCTACTATGTTCAGATCACATTAAAATGACAGTGAAGGCATAAAAAAGCTATGCACTCACCAGGTCAACTTTTGAGGTCTTCCTCCTGAATATGAACAGACAGCCAAGATTATGAGCTATTTGAGTAAAGCCTCTAAAATGAAAGGCAGAAAGCAAAATAAAAAGACACTTGAAGGAAAAAAACACCAGTGCAGAGAACAGAAGAGAACTTCTAACATCCTCAGAGAAATAAGAATGATATGGTGTCCATGACATGAGAACAGAAAACATTTTTAAATGAACATTTAGCAAGAAAATACTTTTGGATAATTAAATGAAGAAAGGCAGAAATTAAAAATTCATTGAAAGGGCTGAAATGGAAGGGAAAATCTGGGGAAAAGTAAAAGATCAAAACATGGAAAATTAGAAAGAAGAGTTACAGTAAATTTAGTATCCAGGGAGTTCTAGCCTCCAGTTAATAGGAATGTCCAAAAGAAAAAATAGAGAAAATCAAGGAGAGAAATTTTTGTAAGAAATCATAAAATTTGCTGGAACTGAAATACAGGAGTTTTCTAGCAATAAGGGTCCAGTGTAGAGGCACTGCACAATTGAACTAAGGTACATTATTGTAAAACTGTAGCATGCCAGAAATGAAGAGAATATTTTAAAGTATACCAGCAATGAAAGAAACAGATCACATAGAAGTTATCAGGATTCAGAATGATGTTGGACTCCTCTGCAGCAACACTGGAAGCCAGAAGACAGTGGAGCAGGCCTTCAGAATTTCACGGAAAAGAAAATCTTCTAAGAATTTCATACCTAGCCAAACCATCAAACAAGTACAATGGCATCATGAAAGTATTTTCAATTGTGCAAGGTCTTCTAGAGTTTACCTCAGATACAACCTTTCTCAAGAGTTGCTACAGGATGTCTTATAACAAAACACGGGACTAAGCCAAAGATCCACCCCTAGAGAGATGCAAAGTGATGCCCCAATACAATAATTGTGCAGAGCAGTAGTTAGTCTAGATAGGAGCAGTAAGACAACGGGTTCTAGGATACCAGCTCCAGGAAAAACAAATTGAACTGAGAGATTACCAGTAAGTATGACTGTAATTGAGGTGATTTTTACAATTCTGTTGGAGCATTTGACTATGACTTTGTGACAAATGTAGAGAAAACAAAGCAAACAAGAATACGAGGTGATTCACTTTCACAAAATAAAAATTAGTCATAAGAATGGAGATGCAATCCAGCAGAAAACCATTAAAAGTCTTTATAATATAAATGCTGGATATTGCCTTTAGCTAAAAATTGAGCCAAAAGCTCTCTCTGGGAAGAAGAGAACATGTACATAGTTGAGGAAGAGAGTGTCTAGTATAAGAGAACTTCATTTTCTTCATTTCCCATAGTAGAAACTAAAACTAACTTTAGTGGAAATATAGAAATAAATATCAAAAGACACAGGCTACAAAAAGTTGAAGGTAGTTGTGTCTACGGGGCTGGAATAGGGATAGGAAGAAGTCTATCAGGAAACTGCAAGGCTGTATTGCTGCTGCTGCTGCTGCTGCTGCTGCTGCTGCTGCTGCTGCTGCTGCTACTGCTACTTTTGCTTTTATAATCATGTAGTACTACTTGGCTTTTAACACTATACACATGAATTACTTTGATAAAAATTAGATTAAACGATGTTGGATTATTGGCATAGAAAGAATCAATATGTTATATAAAACAGCCAGATTAGCAAATAGAATTTATGAAACATGTATAACATCGTGTGTATATTTGGGTATGTCTGTATACATGTATAAAAGGCAAAAAAACCTTGAGTAATATACCAAAATGTTCACACAGTTTATCCTGTGGAATTATGAATAACTTTCATTTCTTTAAATAAATCTTTCCGTAATATCAGAATGTTCTATCACGAGTATGTAACATTTTACATATTATTCTAGAAAATGGTAGGAGTTATTTTCATTGTGGTAAGAAGAAAACACCTTGAGAAGTATTTATATTATAAATAGTTAGAAAAATAAGTTGCCATATTTGAATAGCATATGAATTTATTATTTTTATTACATGTTTTCTACTCATTTGTTAAACCAACAGCTTGTCAAACAACTTCATCTGTACTGCTTGAATACATTTATCCAGTCCCGGGCACTGAGTGTTGAATTTCCAGAAATGATGTCTGAAGTTATTGCTGCACAATTACCCAAGATATTGGCAGGGATGGTGAAACCCCTTCTCTTTCATAAAAAGTGAATGTCATCTTTTTCTTTTAAAGAATTAAATTCTGTGGTATGTCTTTTTGTTTTGGTCAGGATTATGAGGTCTTGAATTTTTATAATGTTCTTCTGAAAGCCTTACATTTATAACGTATCATAGTGTGTAAACTTAAGAGAAAAATTGTGAGGTTCTAATTGTTTTCCTTTATAAAGTATAATTAGAATGTTTAACTGTTTTGTGTACCCATATTTTCTTGAAGAATTTACAAGACTGAAAAAGTACTAAAATTGTTAAACTATATCTTATCCATATTATTTCATACCATGTAGGTGAGAATTTTTAACTTTTGCATCTAACAAATCATCTACCTTAATTAAGAGAAAAAAATCTTACATGTAATAATACAAAGCTATTGTATAAGTTATTTCTAGGTAACTCCCTTTGTCTCAATTATATTTCCAAAAATGAACATTTAAAATGTTATACAAAATTTTGTCTATATATATTTGTGTGAAGATGAAATTCATAACTTTCATCAGATTTTCAAAAGTATTTTTAATGCAAAAAATGTAGAAAGAATTTAAAACCACTAAAATAGATTGATGTTCTTCAAACTAGGCAAAACAACTCATATGTTAAGACCATTTTCCAGATTGGAAACACAAATCTCTTAGGAAGTTAATAAGTAGATTCATATCATTATACAAATAGTATTGTGGGTTTTGTAGGTTTTTAAAATAACCTTTTTGGGGGAGAGAATTGTCCTCTAATGAGGTATTACAAGAGGAAATAAGAAATCAGAAGATTATGGCCTAACTGTACTCCTTACCACCTGTGGCATGTTGAAAGTTAGTCACCCTTACTGATTTTCAATTCTCTCACCTTTGAAGGTAGTAAAATATCTTTCCTGCCAATTGCTCCTTTTGGTCAGAGCTTATTAACATCTTTTCAAATCAAAGGAAAGAAGGGAGAGGAGGAGGAGGGAGGTATCAATTCACATACCTTTCTCTTTATCCTCCACTATCATGAATTCATCTTATGTTTCAGCCATGCAGATCTTTTTACCATCAAATTTCTGCCAGAATTTTCCCCTTTGATGCTAATTCCATATGCACGTTTCAACCTTCAAGACTCAGCCAAATGTCATTTCTGTAAAATCTTCTCTGAGTCTTTCAAGCAGTAATTTGCCTTCTCCTAGAGTTCACCTGCCATTTTGTGCACATTTGAGTTACAGTAGCATGTTGTTTTACAATTGTGACTCTCCTAGGAGTCTGAGAGCCACATAAAGTGGACAATAGTGTTTGTCGACTGAGAGTTGAATGACATGTTCTGTCTGTCTTGGTATTACAGTAGATTTTGATCATTCTTTGGTTACATTTTTGCATATTTCTGTACCCATGACTCTATGACTTTCTTCTCCCATGCTTTATCTCTATCAATTATCTTCATCACTTTTAAGCTTTCCACCTTTGCTTCCTACTTTGTGAGATGTCTCCCTTTACTGACTATAACATAGAAGAAAAGAAGTGTATTTTATGTATCTTAAGGACAATATTTTAGATTTCTTGTTCTAAGTTTTTAAACTGAATGAATGGGATATTATTTATCTCCCTAAGAAAATTCCACAAAACAATTATTTCTCACGTTTATGTAGCCTTAAATTGTTTTGTACTGTAAACCTCAGTATAAAAACTTTCTTCATTTCTAATTTCATTCAACAAATATTGATCGAGTACCTGGTATTAGCACAAGAAAAATGTGCCAATAAGCCTTATGAGAATTTGGAGCTGAAGAAAGACTATATAACTCAGGAAAGTTACAGTCCAGTAGTAGGTATAAATTACAGTGCCTGATAGGTAGGCATTTTAATATCTGTACACTCAACATATATCAGATCGATGCAAAACATTTACATACAATTTTACTGATACATGTGCAGCACAAAGGTACTAACTTTAGAGTAAATATTAAATAACACCTTTATGTGTCAGTAATTCATTTGCATTAAATCTTATTGAAAAGGCTTTCAGTATATTTTCCCCACAAATGTCATCCCAAGAGAAGTATTTTTAACGTCTCCCAAATATAATAGTTACAGGAAATCTACCTCTGTGAGAGTGACACCTCTCAGAATGAACTGTGTGACATAAGAAAATGAATGTAGGTCTATCCAAAAAAAAACCCAAGAAACAAAAACAATATTATTAGCCCTTTATACTTAAGTGATGGACTCAGGGAACAGTTGATATTGTGATCATTTTATTATCTCATTCTTGTTACTTTGAATTAAACCAATATTTTGATGATATAAATCATTTTCACAGCATAGATTTAATTTCCATCATAACTTTAAAATTTTCTAATTTCACTCAACTATGAGGGAATAGAATGTGGTAGCCACAGGTTTGGCTTTTGTTAAAATGTTTGATATCTTCGATGTTGATCTCTGTCTGCAATGTAGATGTCTAAATGCTAGGATTTAATATTTAATACTAAGCTTAAAAAATAAAACACCTTTTTAAAAAGAATATGGCTTCACCAAATGGAAAATATCTAATTTCTAAATCTTTTTCTCTACAAAGTCCTATCTACTAATGTCTCCATTACTATTTAGTCATCATAACCATTATCTTCATTTTACAGGTCATGTTCTTTCTGGTAGCTCTAAAATGACACTAAATCATAAGAAGACAGGTTACATATCAGGAAATACTTGAAGGTTACTGAAATAGATTCTTGAGTTAATGAAAATATTTTCCGTAAAAAGGTTTGAAAAGCCATTTGAGTCTAAAGCATTATACCTCCATTATCAGTAGTTATGTGACAATTGTGTGCGTGTGTGTTTAATGTTTAAAGATGTGACACTTTTTAGTAAGGCAATGCTATGCTATTTTTTCACATTTAACATTAAGATAATTTATTGCTATACAGATGATATGGAAATATGATGAACAATATTTTTTTTGCCAAAACTATGCCTTGTAAGTAGCCATAGCATGTCAACCTGTAACTTAAATTATCCACAGCCAGTCATGTGTTTGATGATGGGCACTGTGGAGATAGCTGACGTAGGACTGTGCCCCCCTTCTCTGCCACTTACTAGCTGGATGAGATTAAGCAAGTCATTTAACCTCTCTGATTAAACCTGCCTTTGCCCAGTGCTTTATAATGAATAGAAATGGAAACCAAAAAAATGTATACAGGCGTTCAGAAATAGTAATTGCTATTATTTTGTTTTCATTAAGCCATAGTTCTGGCTGTAATTTTATCAAACTAACTGGCTATTTTCTGTAGTGAAACCAGGATTCTAGAAAGTCTCATTGTTTTATTTATGTCACCATGTGCTATGATATATTTGATTGAATTCATTTAAAATTAGGGCTGAAAGTATTCAAGTAATTTATTCTGCTGAAAAAATACAGTGTTTTGAGTTTAGGGCCTGTTTTATCAAAGATCTAAAGAGCCTATCACTCTTTCATTGCAGATGTTTTAAAATAATGACACTGATTTTAACATTTTAAGTGTCTTTTAGAATGAAGAGCCTGACTAGAACACAGTCCCTACAAAACCCATGCTGAAATTATTTTTTACTATGGCAACAATTCCACGAAAGGGAACAATGGGTTTAGAAATCACAGTGAAGTCATCAACCCAAAAAATAACTTCCTATCCCTAAGAAGGTTATGATGTAAGATGCCCGCAAGAAATCTATGTCTGCTTTAATCTTTCTTGTATTCCTTTGGTAGAATGGCTATTACATTTTTAGTTTTTGCTGTGAGTATCTAGGCAATTTCTCTCATCCATACTTATCCTTCACACATCAGAAGTCAGGACAGAATATGAATCCTTTTAAATATTTTACAACCCTAGAGCCTTGTGCATAAAAAGCACTCAAAACTTGCAAAATATATATTTTTTCAAATTTAAAGATACTCTATTTTTGTATTCAATAACTCAACACTGATAAAGTCCCCACTGATAAAGTGAAGTGGACAAGAAAACAAGTAATGGCATAAGTTTCTTGTTCCCAAAGTATGCCTGTTCAGTAGCCATTGGATGTGGGAAATTTCTACATATCTTAAAATTTTACAGGAAATACATAGCCAGATAGTCTAGCAAAAGTTCATCAAGTCCTAAATTGCTTATCCTTGCTACACTAAGTCATGAAATGATTTTTAATGAAAAGAACATCACCTAGGTTTTGTGGTTTGTTTTTTTCTTGTTCATGGCTGAGTGAAAAGAACAATCTCTGTTTCTCCCTAGCATCTGCGGACTATTTAATGTACCATAATTCCACACTCTGTGGTCCTTATTAAATCCAAAATTAAACAAAAAGCAGTAAAATAACTGACTACTCACCCATATTATGAAATATAATCCAAACCAGATTAGTCAACATCCATAAGATGAATCTAAGCTGAACTGGGCCCAGATTATTGAGTTCAGGTTGGATCACATCCCTATTTATTGATAAACTCAGGAAAGAAGGCCTTACAGACCATCAGCTAGCTGTAGCTAATAGAACCTACATTTCTAAAGTTAGGCCTAGAATGAATATGGCCTTAAAAACTGAAAAGAAGCAGGAAAGAATAATTTTCTTCGATAATTTTTCCACCCTGTCACTGGAGAAAATTTAAGAATTTGGGGGTGTTGGTAGTAAGTTAAACACAGCAGCTGTTCATGGCACAAATGATTTAATACATACATTCTCTGAATATCCTATAACCAAAGCAAAGAAAAACACCAAGGGGTTTGTTCTCCTCCTTGTAGCTGACTGCATTCCAAGGCAGAGCTCAGGTCACATGCCCAGGGGCTGCGCCCAAGCTTGTCCGCAGCCTTATGCAGCTGTGGAGTCTGGAAGACTGTTGCAGGACTGCTGGCCTAGTCCCAGAATGTCAGCCTCATTTTCATTTTACTGGCTCTTGTTGCTTTATGTCATGCTGACCTTATTGTTAAACACAGGTTTGTTTGCTTTTTTTCCACTCATGGAGACATGGGAGAGGCATTATTTTTAAGCCGGTTGAAAACTAACTGATAAAGCATTTTTAGAGAAACATGAATCAGGCAGCTAAGAAAGCATACTCTGTCCATTACTTTAAAGAAAATGTACAGATTATTAACTCTGTAGTGTGGCATTAATGTCCTGGTCAATATTTAGATAGGTATGAATACAATATTTAAATGATATTGTAAATAGTTTTCAGGACATATGCTATAGCTTATTTTTATTATCTTTTGAAATTGCTCTTAATACATCAAATACTGATGTATTCAATGTATCAGATATAAATTATTCTAAATGAAGCCCACTTCAATGTTTTTGTCTTGTCAGTTATATGTTAAGCTTCTGATCTCTTTGTCTATGATGCTTACTAATCTGAGTTTTTGTTCTTATGAATTATTTTAGACAGCAGTGGTTTTAAGCTTTTGCCACGAAAATAACTTTTATTTTCTCCTCCCCAGAAAAGTTTATACCTTGAAGTATCTATCCACCAAACTCTACTTCTATTAAGAAATAGTTATTTTGTTTTCTTAATGTTTTGTTATTCAAAGACATATCAATGAAAGCTGCTGAGCAGCATGAATAACAATTATATCCACACCGATTTGATATATTGTGTGTAGCCTTAACTTGATAGTATAAAATGTCATTGCTTTTAAATAATAGCTAGTCAATGGTCTTCTGTCGTAGCTTTCCTAAACTAGGTTAAGATCCAGAGCTTTGGGGTCCTAGTATATTACATACAATTACCTTTTTCTAAGGGCTTTAAAATTCATGCGAATAACCAAAAAAGGTACGTGGAAAGTTAATTCAAACATGCCATATTCTTGTTAAAACAGAGATGTGGCTCTGCTTGTTCTCCATAAGGTAGAAATACTTTCCAGAATTTACCTAAACTAGTAAGCCCTGTATTTGCTATGATTAGGGATAGGAAGATATTTTCACATGGCAGACTTTAGAATTCCTCACTTTAGCCAATAAAGTATCTCCTTTTGATCTTAGTATTCTGGGTATTTTAACTTTTCTAAGATGTGCATGTTTATAAGAAAAATCAGCAGAAAGGAGAAGGTTTTTTTTTTTTTTTTTTTTTTTATTTTTTTTTGTTAAAAAAGGCTTTGAAATTTGAAAGAAACAGAAGAAAATATCTAAGTTCTTTGTATTTTGAGAAGATTAAATATGATTTACATAAGTTACATGGAGGGCTATCGAAAACATTAACTTAAATATTTTTTGTTGAAAAGTCTTACTTTAGGCATGATTTTATTCCTCAGCAACTAGCTGTGAAGCCTTTACTGTGTTGTATGCCAGTCACTCTGCCAGATTGTGGAGATAACCAGTGTTCCCTTCTTCTCCGAGCTTAGAGTTGGGTGGGGAATAAAGACAGGTAAACAGCTACAATGTTGTACTGTGAGTGCTTATGCTGGAGCAAGTTCAGGGAACTACTAGAGCACCTAAGAGGAGCACCTACCTTGAATTTAGGGGTTAGTAGAGGCATCCTGAAAAAAGTCAAGCCTAAGCCATGATCTACAAGCAGTTTAGGAATTAGCAGAACATGCAGGGTGAGGAGATGCCAAAGGCAAGAAGAGAAGTATTCCAAACAGGAGGGATCCCAAAGAGAGAAGAGTATCCCAAACAACATATGTACAAACGTGATGGGGAAAGAGAATGTGGGGTGGGGATGGATGATGAGACGGAAGCAAGCCAGGTCTAGATAATCAGTGGCCTTGTACACAATGTTAAAGAGTGTAGACTTGATTCTGTTGTAAACAGGAAAGCAGCACAATTCATATGAATATTTTAGAAGACTCCCACTGGAATATGGAGAATAAAGTTGGAGATGACTAATCCTGGAAGCAGGGAGAGCATTTTTGAGGAAGTTGCACTATTTTGTTGAAAATGGTCATAAACATGAGGAGTTGTAGGTGATCATGACCTCCTCTCTAATTTTCCAGAAGGGTTTTGGAAGATATAACATAGGAACATTGACAGAACTGACGAAAGGAGACAAAATATGCCATATAAATTGTCAAACACAAGGCCAGACATCTAATTATTTTGCATATGTGTTGAAATTACAGATTTTTCAAGAAAGAGAACAGAAACTACAAAACTTAGTTTTACCAAGTCCCAGAATTCTATCTATCCAAACAATCTGTACCACTCCACCTATATCTCTACCTTTGCATTTCTGTCCAACCTCAAAGTCCAGGTCTATATACACAGGTAAGACTAGAGCAGCTCAAGGTTCAGAAAATAAGAAAGAAAGAGGAACTGAGTTGTGTTGAACCCATGCAAAATAAACACATTCTTTGTATAGATTCTTGAAACTTCAAGAGGAGAGGAATTCACCTAACTCATAGGTATTTGATGTTATGAATCCATGGCTGGGCTCGGCTTTTAAAAAGCCTTATCTGAGATTCCTTCTGTGGAACAAAGTTCCATCAAAGCCCATTTAAAAGCCTACATTAAAAACAAAATTCTTACTGCATTGTATACAAATAATAATGCCATGATCAAATAATCAGATGCTATTATCAAGTGGAATTACAAAATGGTATACCCACTCCAAAAAAAAGAGCTAAATTCTCGGTAGACTGTCAAGACTTCATGAGCCCTCCACAGCATTGGAGCTGAGGAGGAAGCACTGGTGAGCAATAGGTTGAAGAGAAAACTTGGCACTTAAGAATCTTTCCATCTTTTCTCATCTAAAGGAGCCTTATTTTTGGATTACCTCATTCAATTTCCATCAATGGCTGGTTTTCCTTTTTAGTTCCACTAACCAGACAGCAGCTGGGAAGGTAGAAGCTTTCTGTGTGCACATGGTAGCTGTGGGAAGGAGATTTCTTTCTCCAGGTCATATGCCACTCCCTTGTTAGTTATGCCTAGTCATAGAACCCATTTCTGTGGTCTCATATTTAAGTCTTTGGCTTGTGAATTTCTCTATTCTTTTGGCTTCAGCACTGCAGAGTGCTGAGACTGCTAACTTCCATTCTTGCTGCTTAGCAGATTCCTCATTCCTCTTAGGCCCAGCTGTTTTCTCATCTGGCCCTGCTGTGGAGTCACCTTGCCCCTTCAGGAGAGCCATGGCTTACCACTGCCTGCTAAGCCTCCACTCAGCTGCCACCACACTAAATCCAGGTTTCTCTAAGATGTTGCAGAGTTTACAGGCAAGCATAAAAGTCTTGATTTTCCTGGACTTCCCTTTGTCTTAATCTCACCTCCTTCAAGTTTCAGTCTCAGAATGTAGGCATTTGTCCTCTTTGCCCTACTTCTTCCTTCTTCTGAATCATGAAAGCCCCTCACTTCCTCTTGCTGTGTGCTGGAGGCTTCTGTCAGGTCTTAGAATGAGTTCTCATCTAGTCCTAGTAGCTTTCGATGCTTAAGTCCACCTTTTAAGGATACCTTTGAGATTTAGACCATTGTTTTTCACTTGAGAAAGACCAAATCTCCAGACTTGCCTTTCTGTGGATTTCAAAGACCAATTGAGGAAGTCAAAAGCTGAATGTTCACTTTCTTTGAATTTTCTGCTATAACAATTCCAGTTCTCCTCAGAGCAGTATACCTGCCTCCAACTGACCAGGAGAAAGATCAGGTGCCAAATAGAAAAACACAAAGATTAATTATTTCAAATAAGCATATACTTTGAAAGTGCTTTGGGAATTCATGAGGTTTTCTATCAAGAGGGTAAGACTCTTCATCCATGTGTGCCTGACAGTCCTGGCACTGGCTGGTAACAGATGCAAAACTGTAAAAATTAGGTGATCATGGATTTTAACGGTATCATCACATACTTATTTTCTATGTAATGTTTTATATTTCCCCTAAAATTTGACTGTTTTGCACATGGTAGATATTCACATTTTTTTTGTGTTGAAGTTGATGAAATCTTCAGTTATCTACCCCATTGCTTGTTAGTAAAATTAATGTTAATACTTGGCAAGAGATGCAGGGAATTTTTCTCATGACTCACGCCCTATGTAGTTATTAATGCTACTACCCTATTTTGAGTAAATAGTAGGTCACTAAGTACACTATCCAGAGTTATACTTTTAAAGATATTTAGCCCTATATACTTCTTGAGTCTAAAGTCATACACTTTGCTCATTTCTGAATGGGAAAGACATTTGAGAGTATGTTGACAATTGATGTGAAGGTTTTTGCCGAGAAGGTGAAACTGTCCTTTCATCTGTGTATGCCTGGGGCTGGGTCCCTGGCAGTGATTGGGTGACAATGCAAAGCTGTAAAAACTAGGTGCTAGTGGGCACCTAACATCATCATCGTGTACTTATTTTCAAGCTAATATGCAAAATCCCATCTCTGTTTTTAAACTAAGTGTAGATTTCAGAGAAAATATTTTGTGGTTCACATAAGAAAACAGTCTACTCAGCTTGACAAGTGTTTTATGTTAAATTGGCTGGTGGTTTGAAATGAATCATCTTCACATAATATTTTCTTTAAAAATATTGTGAATTTAGCTCTAATTCTTGTTATTCTGTGTGATAATAAAGAATAAACTAATTTCTATATCTCTCTTTATTAATGAATTACAGCATCTAAAACCTCAATACAATTACATACAAGACACATACCAATCATCAGTACATTCTTTACCAGTCATTTTAAATTTATAACCAACATTTCAATTTGTACAATACTGTATGTGGCATAAGGTGAGATATTGATATGGAAGATTTGGCATTATAGAGACAATATCCTTGACTGTGTATGCATTTTAGCAAAGCAAAGAGTGATTCTCAGGCAATTAAGTTGAAACCAACTACATAGTGTTTTAATCAGAAAGACAAAATACAATCAACTGATACCTAGTGAGATTCAATAAGATACTGTTTTGATTATTCACATTGATTAAAAAGTTTGGTATTATACAAGAATTTTCATATGAAATTTAATGCATTTGACATTAAGGCAAATGATAATCTACTTATAATAACAAAGTATTTCAGACTACATTGGTTTCATTACTAGGAGTATAATTTAGTATAGTCCTAGAAATATACAAATATGCTCCTTTAGTAAATAAAATAAATGCCTAAATTGTATAAGGAACTGATCCAAGCAAACCCCAAAATGGGGGCTCAGCTTGGGAGAATTTTTGGCTTAATTCAGAAAAGAATTCAAGAGGGAGTCCACAGTGAAAGCAGCCAAGTTTATTGGAGCAACAGCGTCCAGCAAAATGGCTACTCCATAGGCAGAGTAGCCCTCGTGGGTTGCTGGCTAGCTAGATGTATACCAACTCTTAATTATATGCTAAATATGAGGTCTGTTATTCACAGATTTTCTGGAAAAGCAGCAGAGAGTTCTTGGAACTATATAAGTTAATTTCTGGGTGTTCCCATGGCATTTGTAAAGTGTCATAGGGCTGATGGCAGTGTCTCATAGCATGCAGATGCATTGTAATTTCTAGACCTAGCTGATTTGGGCCAGTTTCTTAGCTACACGTTTTTCATCAGCAGGGTTGTGAAAACAAGTACTGGTGATATTTTACCTCAGAACCATGATAGGTCTTGGAGACACAAAGATAGATGAGTAGAACAGGATTCTTGCTGTAAGTTTGAGTTGATACAATGCCACATATTATTAATTGTTTGAAATGTCAAAATACTTGTTTCTTACTGAATCAACTGGATTTGGAATAGACTAGAAAATCTGGACAGATTTTATTTATTTTATTGGATCATTTGGCCATGAAAATGTTCCTATCACATAAACACTTTATTTATTCCTGGTTAATACTATGTTTTCGGTTGTTAATGCCACCATATTCAGATTTACAAATGTAAATACTGTTGAGAAACTTCGTATTTACCTATGAAACAACATGCTGTTTTTTATAAATACTTGATTTTGATGGTTGGTGGAGTTTTTCCAATCGAAGTTAATTAATGAATAAAGAGAAAATATGGCAAGTGGCTATGAATGTCAACGCACATGAGACTTTTCCCTTGTGTCCCTATATGTCACTGTATGGAGTCACTATAACACACTAAGAGTATAGCTCTCTCTACACTGATCATGAACAAATACCTAAGGATCAAGTTTTTAAAGCTATATTTCAACGGCAGGAAGTTATATTTACCTAAGAAGATGAAGTTTAAACCCATCTTATAAATGATGGAATCCAAACAAGTAGAGTGAGTAATATGCAGAGATCCATGACCAGTTATTTGTGAGTAGTTTGGAATTCATAAAGCTTAAACAACTTAGGTACTCTGTGAAAAAGCAAAGTATTTTTATGTTTGAATTATGTCAGCTACCCATAATTATGCTGTGATATAAGAGAAGCAGTATAGTAAGAATATATGCTCTGGAGCTACACCGTCTCAATCTCATTTCATGCTGTACCACTTACTATCTGTGTGACCTTGCAGCATACTTTCACTCTCTGCCTTAGTTTTCTGATCTGTAAAATGGATATAACAATAGTACCTGTTTCATAGGGTTGTTATGAAGATCAAATCAGTATAAGGAAAATAGAGTAGTGTGTGACATAGCAAGCACTATTTCGGTGTTTCATCCAAATTAAGTGGTTTTTTTTCCTTAATAGATAAATGATTAAGGGTACAAAAGATATTAAACTTTTATCTTTTTTTTTTGAGATGGAGTCTTGCTCTGTCGCCCGGGCTGGAGTTCACTGGCGTAATCTCGGCTCACTGCAACCTCCACCTCCTGGGCTCAAGCGATTCGCCTGCCTCAGCCTCCCAAGTAGCTGGGACTACAGTTGCACACCACCAGGCCCAGCTAATTTTTGTATTTTTAGTAGAGACAGGGTTTTACCATGTTGGGCAGGATGGTCTCAATCTCCCTACCTCGTGATCTGCCTGCCTCGGCCTCCCAAAGTGCTGGGATTACAGGCATGAACCACTAGTGCCCAGCCTAAATTTTTATATAAACTACTTAGTAAAAATAATTTTTAATATTTTAGGTCATGGGAAATTCAGTAGCATAGTAATTATCAAAGTAGTAAATTTTTTCAGCAAAGGAGATCAAAGATAGACTGTTACGAGTGAAAAAAATAGGGTATTAATCAACAAAATTATGAATCTGAATAGCCACAATTTTTCAGTTTCTGTACCTGAAATAGTTTCTGCATGGGATAGATTGGACTAACCAAATTTATCTCATTTTATGGCTCTAGTCTAACTAACTTCCCCATTAAATAATGTTTTAAATATATGCAAAGAGAAAAAAAGAACTTTTTGAATTATGAGATATACCGAACAAAACAATAATGAAAAAGCTATTTATAAAATAGTTAAGATTAGATTATAAATCTAAAGTTGTATTTTGTTGGCACTAAAGGACTCCAATATTGTTTATATCTCAAAAATTATTGGCCGGGCACAGTGGCTCACACCTGTAATCCCAGCACATTGGGAGGCCGAGGCGGGCAGATCACCTGAGGTCAGGAGTTCAAGACCAGCGTGGCCAACATGGTGAAACCCCATCTCTACTAAAAATACAAAAATTAGCTGGGAGTGGTGGCGGGCACCTGTAATCCCAGCTACTTGGGAGGCTGAGGCTGGAGAATCACTTGAATGCAGGAGGCGGAGGTTACAGTGACCAGAGATTACACCATTGCACTCTAGCCTGGGTGATAAGTCAAAAAATAATAATAATAATATGAGAAACACAAAGTAAGATCTTTACTTTGAGAAATACTGTTTTGTGTAGTCCTTGTTTTGACACATGATGAACAGCTTAGAAATCTAAAATAATTCATTTTTTTCAAATAAAATTTGACTCATGTGAATGAAATGTTTTAAAAATAAAATAAAATCCAACATTAATCACATTCGATTAAATACAGTGTATGTATTCATTCTTCATTAATAGAAGTTCATTTCTCCTACTTCTTTTATCCTGTGCTAATATCAATTCCTAATTATTAGAGACCAGCAATCAATATGAAATCAGTATTGCTGGTTTATTAGCTGTCACTGATTTAAGTACCTATTATGCACTAGGTCTTGCGTTAGAGAACTCTACATACATTTTCTCTACCCATACAGCAATCTATACAATGTACAGATTTTAAACCTGAGTCACATTGTACAGAAATTTAAGTAGAGGTTCACAGCAGTCCACTAAACCTGAAAAATGCCAGGTGCAGTGGCTCATGACTGTAATCCCAGCACTTAGGGAGGCCTAGGCGAAGGATCACTTGAGGTCGGGAGTTCGAGACCAGCCTGGTCATTATGGTGAAACTCCATCTCTACTAAAAATACAAAAATTAGCCAGGCATGATAATCCCAGCTACTTGCGAGACTGAGGCACAAGAATCGAGAATCGCCTGAACCTGGGAAGCAGAAGCTGCAGTGAGCTGAGATCACGCCACTGCACTACAGCCTGGTCAACAGAGCAAAACTCCATCTCCCCCACAAATTTTTTTTAATTAAATAAATAAACCTGAAAAACATTGTTTGCACCATTTCTTCTTCCAAAGCAAAAGAAGTTTCTGTCACAGAAAACTGGGGAGAGGGCAGTCAATGTTCTGGGAAAATCAACCATGAACAGCTCTAATTTCCCAACAGCACAGTCTATGCTAAGGAATTCATCAGAGATCAAAAGAAACTCAACTCCTCTCCTACTAAATTTGGGATTAAAAATTGCATTTAGATTTAAGTACTGGAAATATATTCTGAGACAGAACATTTTCTTGCAAGTAACTGACACGGTCTGTGCAGTTGGGGAAACTGTCTCTTTAGTGACAAAAGATAGCACTTTGGATTAAAGAGTTGACTGATAGCTCCTAGATCTATAGGAATTACTATAATAGTGTTTTTTTTTTTTAAATTCATACACATCTTAAAGAAAATATATCTTAAAATTTTATTCAGTGATATTAGGGAATGCTATATAAATTATAATAAATATAACATTCTTGAAAATCAAAAGTTCCTCTGATTTAACCTTTAACACTGAATCATTTGGAAAGGAATTTTTTATTTTTTTAACATTTCTTTTTTTTTTAAATTATACTTTAAGTTCTGGGATACATGTACAGAACGTGCAGGTTTGTTACATTGGTATACATGTCCCATGGTGGTTTGCTACACCCATCAACCCGTCATTTACATTAGGTATTTTTCCTAAAGCTATCCCTCCCCTAGCCCTCTGCTCTGGAATGTATTTTAATAGTTGGAACTCTGAGGATAAAGTCATATTCTCAGTATTTTCATTATATTAAATAGTTCTGATATAATTGATGACTTAATGTCCTATTTCAAAGCTTCCTTATTTTATCTGAATGTTTTCATCTTTATGTAGCAGAAGGTTAAGATAAGTAACCATATAATCCTTATATAAAGGTAAGACAGATTTAGGCACTAAGCATTTCTGTTGAAAACAAAGTTGGGCCACATTGTAGACAAAGAAAACAAGCAGGATATATCACATTTAAATTTTGAAGTTACATCAAATATATATATATACATATACATACATACATATATCATTTAAATTTTAAAGTCCTTAATTTGTTAAAGCCATTTTAGCAGAATTGTACAGAATTAGTTGTTTTTGTTAAAATAAGATTTAAATCACACCAACCTGGATGATATAGAACAGGAGAAATATTTTTACTTGTCATATTTGATTTTTATAAATCTAAACATTTCCTGATGATCGCAGTGATTACAAGATGCAGTGTTGTTATTGAAACATTACTAAGTAATGAACAATTAAATGAAGGAATAATTTTAAGATGGATCAATGTAAAGAAATAGGTTTTTGAAAAATTTTAAGATTCACAAACCATTATTATGAACGTACTCAAGTACTTAAACGATGTTATTAGAAAGTATGCATAGTAAGAAACATATCAACTAACTCCTCACTAAACTTGAGAAAATATAGAATAACTAAGGTAAAAATCCATAAATTATGCAACAAAATTCAAATTGGGGGGGAAACTGCCATGCAATATTTATATTCATTTAACCAGATAATATTTACATTCAGCTTGGACAAATTTTCAAGTTTTGGTACAAGTGTTCTGTTGATTTGAGGATAATTATCACTAAGAATTTCTAAAAAAAATAGAAAAACAATAAAAACCTGGTTGATAACAGGTTATAGTATACTGGCAAAAATGGAGGTAATCAGTGAACCAGAACATAGATACCTGTGAACCTAAACAGAGATAGCCTATGTGCCAATTTCAGATACTTGTTAACAGCACCCAAATACATACCTATAGTAAAACAAACAGCAGAACTTCATGCAGTTTTAAAAGATAGGTTTGTCACCATTTTGAAAAGTAATCCATTGTGATTTTAGTAATCTATCTTTAATTCTGAGCCTCTGCATCGTCATCTAACAAGCAGAAATAAATATTTTAATAAAGAGCTTTGCATTGAAATGCAATAGTGCCTATAAAATTCCTTCACAGACAAGAAAACCTTATACAAATATGATTTTTACCAAGAAATAGGTAAGTACACGGCTAAACACCCTTAATAGATACAACACAACATTCTACAACATAGGTAGATGAAATTAATGAGTTTATAAATGAATAAATCTTGGGTCACCAAATATATGATTTTTTATAACCAAAATATACTAAGCTTACCAATATAGATACTTATCAGTTGAAAAGCCCAACAAACCTATATTCAAAAAAATTAGAATGCTGATCTGGTAAAGAAGTCATGGCATGTGGAAGAAGGCAGTTTGTGTGGGAGTGCATCTGGAGAATGGCATTCCAGGGCCACATGGACCTTCATCCTGTGTAACTGAAGAAGAGGTGGCTGTCAGTGTAGACTCATACTCTGCAATGGGAGATAGATGAGGAGCTGCTTCTTAGAAAACATGTCAAAAAATGATTGTTTGCACATACCTTGAATTTTTACAGTTTCCAACCTTCAAATAGAGAATGATATTCATAACTATTATATAAGAGGTCTTCAGTTTTAAACAAATTTTGTGAACAGAAAAACATTTTATATTTAAAAGTCATGCAAAATTTAAGAAAATCATCTTTACTCAGTTAATAGAATGTTTTCCAAACAATAAATAAGCATATGTCACGAGGAAACTGACTTAAGTAGAGGTGATCCAGGGACAGGAAGGGATTATTGTTTGTGCCCAAATTATCTGAATTGGCTATCTAAACCGGGCTGAATTCACTTTTGCTGTGTAACTACAAAATGTATTTCTTTCAAGAACTCAAAAAAATGCTGAACTTATATTCCAAGGCTATTCACACTTTACATCATTTTTATATTTTTAAAAACTTTCTTCATAGAACTAAATCACATATATCATGTGGAGCTAATTTCTTTAACAAGTTCTTATCCTAAGTTATTTCTACTTAAGTAGGACTTACAGTGAAATTATTCAGTGATAATAAATGGCTGTTCTTAACTCTGCGTGTACATATGCATGAGTGAAAGCAATCTAGAGAAAAATACAGTCAGGTCCCTCTTACAAAAGACAGCAAACATTACCTACCATGAAGGCTAAAATATAGGGAAAAGAGTTTGGAAGCTTGAAATGAAAAAACTTGTGTTCTAAGCTGTGTCCTGACACTTCCTATTGAGTTGGCATGAGTTACCTATAACCTTTCTGAACTTTATTTTACCTATCTGAAAAAATGGGGTGTATGACATACATGTAATCTCAAAATTCAACATTTTTAGAAATTATTGTATTTTTACTTCATTTTCAATTATTTATGCCTTATTCTTATACTGCAATCTGGGCAATAGTTTAACAGATTTTATTTAATTTTGTTTTATAAATTCTTAGTGGTTATTGTATTTAACTTTATGCAATTTGAACTTGAATGTTTCCATTGAATTACTAGAAAATGCAAGAAACAAATAGTTCCTTTTAATTTTCTACACATATATTAATAATCTGAAGAAATTTATGGTACTTACAAAAACTCCCCCAAAAAATTTTTCTAGTTTTTTCCATTTAATTATGAAATTGGATAGCTATAGTATGTAGCACTAGTTTGATTTATAATACTTTCAAACCTAATACAGTTTTCCCTGAACTAAAACTTTTCATTTTTTCTGTATTCTATTATCACTAAATTTTAACTACATTTTAAAAAGCAATTTTTGTTTTATCTGCAAAAGCAATTTTCCTTTTGTTTTTCTTTTTATTTCCTCTCTATCCATTCCCTTTAATAAAATCTTGGTTCTGAAAAACAAGGCATGTTTTTTCCACTATACTTTTCTAAAATTTAATTTGACATTACTGTTCAAAATGTTAATTTGCACTTTCTCAGCTATTTTCAGAAAAGCTCATTGTTTAAATGACTTAAAATAATAAGCAAATAGGCCAGGCACAGTGGCTCTCATCTGTAATCCTAGCACTTTGGGAAGTTGAGGAGGGAGGACCATTTGGGTCCAGAAGTTGGAGACCAGCCTGGGCAACATAGGGAGATCCCATCTCTATCAAAAAATTTGAAATTATTCAAGTGTGGTGGTGCATGCCTATAGTCCCAGCTCTTCAGGAGGATGAGGTAGGAGGATTACTTGATCCCGGGAGGTCGAGGCTGCAGCAAGCCATGGTCGCACCACCGCACTTCAATGCCGGCGACAGAGCAAGGCCCTGCCTCCTCATCATCATCACAGTAATAACAATAATAAGCAAATAGCTTCACACCATACCCTAAGGCTAAACTAAGTCAAACAGAAATATTTAAGTTTGTTGTATTGGTTAAAACAGAATAGTAAAATCATTTTAATGATTTTAACATGTCAATTTTAACAAAGTGCATGATAAATGTAAAATTTAGTTGTTTAAAAATCATCTTCAAAATATGTATTTCAGATTAATAAGGCCCTCTATATTAATTTGAAAGTCATTATGTTTTGCTCTGTTTTTAAATATTTTTCTGTATGGAATTTTTGAATTACATGTTAAGAACATGTACTGCTAAAGGATGTAATAATATTATTTAAAACATTAATGTTAAAATGCATTGCTAGTTCTGATATATTTCCACATATCAAATTCATTATTTTTACCCATCCAAATACCACAATCTAGTATCTAAATTGATAACTCTTATACCCAGATATGTGTTACACTTAAAATATCTTATTGCTTATAAATGTTTTTTCCTTTGCCTGGGTTTGTTTTTGTTTTTGTTTTTGTTTTTGTTTGGTCTCTCAGTATACCGTTTAAGCTTAATTAAAACAAAAATATGGTCAAAGAGTCATAGAATGTTG
>NW_016808811.1:780690-819908 GCF_001698545.2 Rhinopithecus bieti
ATTTTCAATTATTTATGCCTTATTCTTATACTGCAATCTGGGCAATAGTTTAACAGATTTTTATTTAATTTTGTTTTTATAAATTCTTAGTGGTTATTGTATTTAACTTTATGCAATTTGAACTTGAATGTTTCCATTGAATTACTAGAAAATGCAAGAAACAAATAGTTCCTTTTAATTTTCTACACATATATTAATAATCTGAAGAAATTTATGGTACTTACAAAAACTCCCCCAAAAAATTTTTCTAGTTTTTTCCATTTAATTATGAAATTGGATAGCTATAGTATGTAGCACTAGTTTGATTTATAATACTTTCAAACCTAATACAGTTTTCCCTGAACTAAAACTTTTCATTTTTTCTGTATTCTATTATCACTAAATTTTAACTACATTTTAAAAGCAATTTTGTTTTATCTGCAAAAGCAATTTTCCTTTTGTTTTCTTTTATTTCCTCTCTATCCATTCCCTTTAATAAAATCTTGGTTCTGAAAACAAGGCATGTTTTTTCCACTATACTTTTCTAAAATTTAATTTGACATTACTGTTCAAAATGTTAATTTGCACTTTCTCAGCTATTTTCAGAAAAGCTCATTGTTTAAATGACTTAAAATAATAAGCAAATAGGCCAGGCACAGTGGCTCTCATCTGTAATCCTAGCACTTTGGGAAGTTGAGGAGGGAGGACCATTTGGGTCCAGAAGTTGGAGACCAGCCTGGGCAACATAGGGAGATCCCATCTCTATCAAAAAATTTGAAATTATTCAAGTGTGGTGGTGCATGCCTATAGTCCCAGCTCTTCAGGAGGATGAGGTAGGAGGATTACTTGATCCCGGGAGGTCGAGGCTGCAGCAAGCCATGGTCGCACCACCGCACTTCAATGCCGGCGACAGAGCAAGGCCCTGCCTCCTCATCATCATCACAGTAATAACAATAATAAGCAAATAGCTTCACACCATACCCTAAGGCTAAACTAAGTCAAACAGAAATATTTAAGTTTGTTGTATTGGTTAAAACAGAATAGTAAAATCATTTTAATGATTTTAACATGTCAATTTTAACAAAGTGCATGATAAATGTAAAATTTAGTTGTTTAAAATCATCTTCAAAATATGTATTTCAGATTAATAAGGCCCTCTATATTAATTTGAAAGTCATTATGTTTTGCTCTGTTTTAAATATTTTCTGTATGGAATTTTGAATTACATGTTAAGAACATGTACTGCTAAAGGATGTAATAATATTATTTAAAACATTAATGTTAAAATGCATTGCTAGTTCTGATATATTTCCACATATCAAATTCATTATTTTACCCATCCAAATACCACAATCTAGTATCTAAATTGATAACTCTTATACCCAGATATGTGTTACACTTAAAATATCTTATTGCTTATAAATGTTTTTTCCTTTGCCTGGGTTTGTTTTGTTTTGTTTTGTTTTGTTTGGTCTCTCAGTATACCGTTTAAGCTTAATTAAAACAAAAATATGGTCAAAGAGTCATAGAATGTTGGAGTTGCACAAGCCTCTAAAAATCATCTGGTCCATGGGTTCTTTCTCCGTCGGGCAACAACAACTGGTTTTGAGGCAGTTTGAATCCCAACACAGTCTATGCAGAATTTTAGTGTCTGTGTATGTATACATGTTTTCCATTGCTCTCATCAACTTCTCAGAGGGGTCAGCAATGGAACACATGTTATGAAAGAAATCAATTCCATCACTTCATTTTACAAATAGAGAACTTGAGACTCAAGAGAATCTGTGACTCATCCAAGGTCACAGTGAGGTCCAGAAGGGTCCAAGCACAGGAGCCTCTGCCCTGTGCAGTTAGGGTGTGCCACACTCCCAGCTTGTGGTTGTGTTCAACAATTGAGGAGCTCCCTGAGCCCCATACTTTAGGGTGTGAGTGTGAGAGTTGGAGCAAGGTGCTGATTCGTAGTTTAAGAGGAAAAATCAGTTTTTATTTCTGAACTTATGCCATTGTTAGTACTTCACTTCTGACACCAGATGCATGGAGTTTTTTCCCACAATTCTCCAATTGTCTGCAGACAACTGGATATCCTATGATGCAATCAATTCCAGTACCGTCTGGAGTTAGCACAACCCTCACTGGTTAAGGGCCCAGTCCCATAAGACTGCTCCCACTTCAATTGAAAGGGGGTGGGTTCCCAGGTTTTCCACAATTTCTATCTGACTTAGCTACAAATCAGAGGTTCCCACAACCCCACCCAGGTTCATTTATTTGTAGTACAGCTCATAGAACTTGGAGAAACACTCATGTTTACTAGGTTAAGGTAAAGATATGATAAAGGATACAAATGAAGAGGTACATAGGGTGAGGTCCAGAAGGGTAGAAGTTCAGGAGCTTCTGCCCTGTGGAGTTGGGGTACACACCCTCCCAGCTGGGGATATGTCCAACAGTTCAGAAGCTTTCTGAACCCCATACGTTAGGGATTTATTTTATGGAGGCTTCATCACATAAACATAATCCAATTATTAACTCCAGCTCTCCTCTCCCCTTTCCAGAGAATGGAATGCGAGGCTCAAAGTTCCAAATTTCTAATCACAGTTTGGTCATTCTGGTAACCAGCCCACATCTGGGAGCCCACCAAGAGTCATCTCATTAAAACAAAAAATGATCTTATTATCCAGGAAATTCTGAGGGATTTTGGAGCTCTGTGCCAAGAGCCAGATCAAACACCAAATATTAGAACAAAAGATGCTCCTAGAACCTCTATTAGGAAATCACAAGAGTTTTAGGAACTTTTGTGTTAGGAACTGGAGGCAGAGACCAACATGTATATTTCTTATCATTTCATAAGATTGACCTCAGAATGTTATTGATCTGTAGAACTCCCAACATAAGTGTGTTTTCAGCTAACACCCACTTGTGGTTTCCCCATAATTTGGTCTTCACAAACTTAAAAGTGAATTTAATCTCCCATTTCAGTTAGCATCACAGTATTATTACACCATAACTATAATGTAATTAGAATTTATTATTCATATTTTATCCCTTAAAATATATATTTATGGAAAAACTGAAATGAATTTCTCATAATTCTGCAGATAAATCAAGTTATTTCAGAGCACAATAAATTTTTGCCCATCCTTTTTTCTCAATCGAAAGAAATTATAGAAGTTGGCATTTCTGCTCCACTGACCATGGGGTTTGACCTATTCACTAGTAAATGTTATGTAACCTTTTCCTTTCTTGTTATTTGGAGTTAGAGGTGATATAAAATAAACACAAAAGTCAGAATAAAGTTTAATAAAGATCAATTTCATAACATATCTCATCTATGTCTGTCACTCACTTTTGTCATTCACTATTTTGTAAAAAACTTAGTACAAAAAATATAAAATGAATAGAAATATAATATAAAATGAATAAATGATTTCTAGAAGATACATTCTGCTTTGAAATGCTCCAAAACATAGTTAGTAGGCTTAGAAACAGAATTAAACTCTGTCTTCTAAAAGTGACCATTATTTTTTTAAAAGCCAATAATCATCAAAATAGAAACATGTTTTAAAGAATGACAATCTAAATTAGTTTTAAATGATTAGAGAGAATGAAACAGAAAACATTTCTTCTGAGCAAACAAGGACCTGAAATAATGACAGAAAGAAATGATCCCTCACTGTTCCCTAATGCAGTAACCAATATACATTGAGCTTCTATTATGTGACATTCAGGAACTTGTAGGCTTATCTAAGCAAAAAACTGAAAAATAGAGCTCACACTCAATTAAATCATGGACTTGTTAGAGATGAAGAATATTATACACATGAGAAGAATTCAGGGAAATTTAAGCCATAATATAAATATATCTTAAATCATAGGCTTCAATTCTAGTGTCAGAGTTCAGAGAAGGGAGAAGGTAGTATAGACCAAAGGAACGCAGTCTGGAGCTAATAGATGTTTGGGTTGGATAGTTTGACCAAAAATAAAATAGCAAGTCAAAGTTTCAGCATGAAACTCCTCATAGTTGCAAATTTTCTTCAGACAAAGCCTTTGGGGAAAAAGGGCAATGAAAAGCTAACCAAAATAGAAAAGTGCCTACATGTGTAGTTGAGAAATTTATATTATAAAACCCACAGCAAATTGGATTCAGCAAAAAAAGAAGGGACATAGATGTTTATTTTAAGTAGGACAACTACCATGTTTTGGCAGTGTCATTAAAAAGATACTATGTAAATAATAAAAATGAGAAAGAGTATTGAAGAAGGCAATCTTAAAACTTGAAAAAATAAACATGTAATATCATATTAAAATGCCACAGTAAATAAATCTTGTCTCTGGCATCATCATTTAGAAATTATTTAATTTCTAATTCTTTTTCAAAATACTACTGCTGCTATTATGACTTATTTTGATGTTTCTTTTCCAAATAAAAACCTCAGCAGCCAAAAAACTCAAAATAAAGTAAAGCAACACACTTCATGAGGGCAGCCTACCCAAAGAGAAAGAAAGTGGGGGTTGGTGGGGGGTAGAGAGAGAGGTTTCAGTCTCAGCAGATTATGGTCCTTTTTAAGGTCATATGTAACTCAGTGCCAGTAACAGCAATTGTAAGAAAATGTTGCAAATAAACTTCTCAATTATATTAGTAAGGATTACAGCTTCTTTTAAAACTCCTCTGTTTTCTAGCTCTGAAGGTCAATGAACATTCCCATGAATCTTTGTATGTTTATACCCAAAGTGCACTGTGAACTTGGGCAAAGGAGGTAACTCTGGCTTAGCTGGGCTTTTTAGGTTGATACTACAAATGCAACTGAAACCGAGCCAGTTTCACACTATTGCAAAGCATAAAAAAAAAAAAAAAAAAAACATACATTCGTAAGTGGCATCCAAAGACTCAGGAGTGATTCCAGAGAGAGTTATGTAAGTGGAGATTTATCTTTTGCAACGCTAACTGCTCTTAGTTCTCTGCCATCCTTCCTTAGGGCATCTTCACATGTTTGCAAAGTCCCCATGAACTCAGTCTGCACGAGGCTACACTAGCCTATCCCAGTTCAGGCTATCTGCTACACACTTGTGCCTTTCCACACTCCCTGCAAACATACACTCAGTGAACTGTCTCATTGGAAAGTAGCTGATCAATCAATACTCCAAGGAGTAAATAGAGTATGCCTCCCTGTGACATTTGCCTGTTAAAGGAAAATAAGTCTCATTCAAAGTGAATGTTGCTATTGCTGTTATCAGGCACAGGTCTCCTAGGGAGAAGTTTTGGGGCAGTGTGGTCTTAAAATTTAGACTAACAGAAGCGCTTTTTTTGAAAGAATTGTATTTTTGTAGGTGATGATGACTACAGCTAGAAATTAAGAGCAATGAAAGTCTAATTTTTTAGTCTCTCCAATTATAGTTATGAGGGAAGATGTAAATATTTTCTAATGAAACTCAGTATTCACATATCAGTGCATTTAGATTTACAAGTGGGCCCTGATACCACTTCCACATAAATCTGTATTTATTCCTTAGAGGTCTGTTTGAGATCTGGAGAAATAAATGGGGCAGTAAATATTTTAGCCAGTCCACAATTCATGTTTACTTTTAGAAGTCTCCAAACATCTTACAAATAACAGTCTTTAGGGTGGGAAAGAGCTAGAGATCACTCCTCTGCCCTTTGATTAAAGAACTTAAAACACACACCCTTAGTACATTTCAAAGGGGACCTAAGGTGAACCTTTTCTTTTACCCTTAAGAGGTGTGTGGGTGTAGTAAGTTGGGTTTTGAAGAGACCACATGTAGTTCAGAGTGAATCAGTACACAACTCAGAATTCCATGACATTGGCCAAAATCCACCATCTGTACTCTCCCTGGAGCTTTTTATGAGCTCTGACTTTTTTTTTTTCTTCTTAAAGATCAGAAAGAGGTGCCTCAATTAGAAAGATCTTCTACAAAAGTACCTGAATTCAGTTAACACTTGCATTCTGCTACATAAAAGAAAGTTTTAGCATATGTTAATTGGTCATGTGACCAGGCAATTTACAAATAAGACATACTAAATTGGTTATAATTTCTAAGTTTAAGACAGGTAAAGAGAAATAAGAACAATGTAATCAATGACAAAAATCTCGCATGAGTCTCAGGATACTTAATCTGTCTACACTTTACCTTTGGTACTTAACGTACCCTTTGTTTTACTATTTACTTTTTAAGTCTATTTCATTCTTCAAGGTATGAATTAAGTTTCTCCTTGCCCATAATAATTTTCCTAATCTACTTAATAAGAATTAATCTCACTTTCCTAGGAAGACCCTTTTTACCACGGCAACCACAGAAAGTTGACACAAAAGTTGAAAGAGAACTAGTGACACTGCCGAGGGTATTTCTCCTAAACAACATAAACTATGTTAAAATAGCTACGAACTATCTGTAAACTTAAGCTACAGGAAAAGTTTTAGTAGTAAGATTCTTAGTTTTGTTACCAGAAAGGGGTCCCAATCTAGACCTCAAGAAAGGGTTCTTGGATCTCACGCAAGAAACAATTCAGGGTGAGTTCATAAAGCAAAAGTAAGTTTATTAAGAAAGCAAAGAAATAAATGGCTTTATTTATTCCATAATAAATACGGCTACTCCATAGGCAGAGCAGCCCTGTGGGCTGCTTGTTGCCCGTTTTTATGGTTCTTTCTTGATTATATGCTAAACAAGGGGTGGATTATTCATGAGTTTTCTGGGAAAAGGGTGGGCAATTCCCAGAATGAAGGATTCCTCCCCTTTTTAGACCATAGAGGGTAACTTCCTGACATTGCCATGGCATCTATAAACTGTCATGGACCTGGTGGGGGTGTCTTTTAGCATGCTAATGTATTATAATTAGCATATAACGAGGAGTGAGGACAACAGAGGTCACTTTCCTGGCCATCTTGGTTTTGGTGATTTTTGGCCTGCTTCTTTACCACAACCTGTTTTATCAGCAAGGTATTTGTCACCTGTATCTTGTGCCCACCTTCTGTCTCCTCCTGTGGCTTAGAATGCCTAACTTCCTGGGAAAGCAGCCCTGCAGGTCTCAGCCTCATTTCACCCACCCCCTATTCAAGATGGAGTCACTCTGGTTCAAACACCTCTGACAGCTTAAGAATTTAAAGAAATTGTAATCCAATAGTTTCAGATGTTTCTTCCCACCTCATACTTACCAGTTAATGTTACATTTCCTATAGGATTATTGTTACATGTATAACAAGACTCAGATGCTTTTGAGGCTTTATACACCAGAAATAAAAACAAAATAGGTATTAAATCTCACAATGAAATAGAAAGTATAATCCAGCTTAGATCCCTAAATCATGTCTATGAACTCTTATACCATTAGAATAAAATTCTAACTTAGAAGGCCTTCTTCACTTTTTTCAAACTACAGCTGAACTATTAATAATTCCTTGTAAAGAAATTTACAAGAAAAAAACAAACAACCCCATCAAAAAGTGGGTGAAAGATATGAACAGACACTTCTCAAAAGAAGACATTTATGTAGCAAACAAACATATGAAAAAAAAGCTCATCATCACTGGTCATTAGAGAAATGTAAATCAAAACCACAATGAGATACCATCTCATGCCAGTCGGAATGGTGATTATTAAAACATTAGAAAACAACAGATGCTGGTGAGGCTGTGGAGAAATAGGAACACTTTTACACCATTGGTTGGAGTGTAAATTAGTTCAACCATTGTGGAAGATAGTGTGGCGGTTCCTCAAGGATCTAGAACCAGAAACACCATTTGACCCAGCAATCCCATTACTGAGTATATAACCAAAGGATTATAAATCATTCTACTATAAAGACACATGCACACATTTGTTTACTGCAGTACTATTTACAAATAATTACAACCCAAATGCCCATCAGTGAGAGACTGGATAAAGAAAATGTGGCACATATACACCATGGAATACTATGCAGCCATAAAAAAGGATGGGTTCAGGTCTTTTGCAGGGACATGGATGAAACTGGAAGCCATCATTCTTAGCAAACTAACACAGGAACCGAAAACTAAACACCGCAGGTTCTCACTCATAAGTGGGAGTTGAACAATGAGAACACGTGGACACAGTGAGGCAGACATCACACACCAGGGCTTGTTCGGAGTGGGGGCAAGGGGAGGGAGAGCATTAGGACAAATACTTAATGTGTAAGGGGCTTAAGACCTAGATGATGGGTTGATAGGTACAGCAAACCACCACGGCACATATATACCAATGTCACAAACCTGCAAGTTCTGCACATGTATCCCAGAACTTAAAGTAAAACACAAAATAATAATAATAATTCCATGTCTTTGTAATGATCTCCAACATTTGAAAAGATTCTACATAGGCCATTTCATATGCATTATCTCATCTGGAAAAGCACCCCGATAGAAAATAGGCATTTATTACCACTGCATTTTTGAGGAGGAGAAAATGAAGCTCAGAGGTATTATGTTCATCAAAGGGTAACTGGCTGAGCTAGGGAAGGAAATGTGGTCTCAGCCACTCCCCTGGCCCATTTCCCTCCTGTCTTTTAGCCCTACATTTGCTTGTTGGATTAGTCTTGCCTCTTCCTCTTTAGGTCAGTTTGGAAAACAAGAATTCTCTGAACTGTTCTGGAGACACTGGCTGCCAGTTAGGCTGCCTATTACAAAACCTTAATGGCTATTAAATTGTTTTATATAATTAAAAATATATATAAAACATTTAAAGAAGTATATCTAATAGTGTTATTTTCTTCACCCATTAAATAAGTTTTGAAATCTGATAGTTGAAACCGTTTATTCATCATTGCTGTTCCATCCAGCAGTGCTAGCAACATCTCATTTAGTGGTTTTTAATCCTGTACCTGAGAATGTGCAGCTATTGAGCTTATATTTTTTAGCCAGATCACTTTGAACATGAAAATTATCATCAAGTCTTGGTGAAAACTCTATTCCTTACCTAGGGATAAAAGAAGAAGCAATGATAACCTATAACTTCCCAATAGAGTTTTATTAGTTCTGAAAAAGAAATAAAGGGGTTTTAAGAATTTGTACTTTTTTTGTTATTGCAGTTCCTTACATTGTTTCTACACCTGTAAAATTTGGACAACATCTATTTTTCAGGGGTCAGATAAGGAACAAATAATACTATCAGCTGCTATTGATTCAGGACTATTTCATGTAATACTAATAATCTATGAGATATCTTATTATAGCCCCATGTTACAGATTAGAAAACTGACATTTAAAAAAATCCAGATTTTAAGCCAGAAAGCACAATTCTGAGTATAACCACTACTCTATATGCCCCTGTAAAATAATCTAATGACGTATGGTAAAACTCTCAGTTCAGGGTGACTCTTGGAAAACGAAAAATATTCAAGCAGGAGAATTCCACGGAAAGGTAAAGCCATAAAGTTCTTTATAGATACAGAAAGTATAATAAAGGTTTTTTTCTGTTATTTCTATTCTTTTATTTTTTTCGTTGCAACCCTTCTCCTATTATATGAAGAAAAAGATAAACAGCTCATACACAGACTTTCTTGAGTCAGAAGACTCCCAGAAATCTACGCACCTGAAATGAAATTACCAAAGGAGAACAACTGGCATAGGGACTAGAACAGTCAGAACCTAATAGGGCTGATCCCTCCTCTTTGCGGTAGCTGCTTCCTAGCCCGTAACTGCTCTAATTCTCCAAAACAAGCAGTTCCGCACCATAAGGAATCTGGACTTTCAAAGGTTGATGCTAATAGATTTAGTTGATGTTTCAAGAAGCATTTGCCAAGTTCCACCTCAACATAAGGATGTGGCCTCTCTGCTACAACAAAGCAGCAGCGGAAAAAACTCTCACGGCCTGTGGATGATGCTCCAAAGCTAAAAACAGAGACTACGGTCAAAGGGTTCTGTTAATAAGACTTAAATGAAGTGAATTTCACATTGATACCAGCAGATCCTAAACCTGAGGATCTCAGACTGAACACTTGGTAAAAACATTCCAGGTTTGTAAAGCCCAAATGAGTCTATTTTAGATGAGCTCTTTTAAAGGTTCATGTTCTTGGCCATTTCCCGGTCACATCCATTCTTCCCTACTCCACACATGAAGCCAATATTTCCTCTGCTCACTCATTGTTCCAACAAAATAATGCAACTTCCTCTCAACACCTTTAAATTCTGCTGAGCGCTTCTGTTTGTTTAGCAGCTGTCTGTGCTCAAGACTCTGCCAGGAAAAAAGTCTGCGGATTTTTATGATTTTTTTTTAATGGATTCTGTTTACTTCTATGGTAAATGAGGCAGGTATACTGATGATGAGGGCCTCAGATATTTGTAACAGTTTCCTCATTCAAGAGGACCCATTCCTCAGCCAGACGAAACAAAAAGGAAAAAAGAAAAAAAAATAATCACTACTCCCCATAAAATTCACTGGAACCCAAAGATCATAAACTGGTAGTTCACTGGCTACATCCAGAACTGTGTTGTTTGATCCAACAAGACAACATTCTGAAATATTTGCTGACATTTTTAAAGCAAGGGAGACACATGAACACCCAGATTTCTATCATCTCTTTAAAAATGGGAAAATCTAAGCCTACATTTTGTATGACAACAATCAGCTGGAGTTTAATAGGCCTGTGCTTTTCAGGGCCAGCACTCATCATGTCTTCACTTGGCCCTCTTCACACATTTGTATTACCTGACTAACCTAGTAGGCGTTCCAAGTGTGGGAACCCTGCTGACTCATGTTGCCTTGGCTACAAGGCTGTCTGATGCTTCTATCTTTCAACTCATCAATTTCGCTGGGAAGTAAAGTTGTGGGAAAATAAATACATTGTTTTATAAAAAGCTTCATAGCAAACTGTGAGATAGATACTTATCTCTATTTTCTGATGGGGAAATGGAGGCTCCCAGGCCTGAGACCTTGTTAGGTCTATGGCTAAAAACTGTTAGATATTTATCTCTGTTTTCTAATGGGGAGACTGAGGCTTGCAGGCTTGAGACCTAGTTAACTCTATGGCTTAATCAGGATTCCAATCCAAGTCAGATTTCCTGACCTTAAGACCAGCCCTATTTGCACTAAACTCTAATTCCTATTGACCAGTGAAGCAATCAGAACAAAATGTCCACAGGAATAAGCACTTATCCTGGAATATGATTCATATTCAGAACTTTATAAATTGAAACGTTATATAAAGATAATGAGAAATGTATGCCTTCCCTGAAAAGAAATGAATCCAGGCTTTACACAATTGCAAAGAGCAACAGTGGACAGGGAGCTGGGAGGAAGGATTCCAGACCCAACTGTGACATTCTCTGGTGTTGTGACTTGAAAGGGTCTCTTGTTCATTTGGAGCCTCCATGTGTGTTTGACATTTTATAATAGTCTCTGGCTTCATGGCTGCATCTCCTGTTTGGGTGCCTCCTGCAGAGCCCTTCATCTCTGTCACTGTTTCCCCTAAATGTTCTCTTTCTTCTTCCTTGTTCTTACTGTCCCCCAAGTCTACTTTTTCTTAATTCAGTGTTTTCCTTTGCCTTTCCACCCACAATCCCATCTTGTCCATCTGAAGTAGACTAGCCTCTGCAAAGTATTTGTAGATAGGTACAGAGAAAGCATTTATTATATAGAATGCACTGTATCTAGATGAACTGTGTTGCTATAGGCCATTTGCTATAATGAATAACTTTTTAAACAGATATATTCTCATGGAATTATGAACAAAAGTATATAGAACATATTAAGATTAAAAATTTCTTAAATCTGTGATATCAAACAGTGAACATATAAGTGGGGTGCAACACAACCCAGTGGAGGTCTAAAATGTGTACATTTATATATATCATGTGCTAGTGAGACACATTTCACAAACATAGACACTTCTATAGCAGAGTTCTGGTTCCTTGAAAGACAAGTGAAATTAGCAGTACTCAGCCACCACATATGTTAAGTGTGGCATTTCTCTGATGATTGATATTTTTTGGTTCTGCAAATGGTTTGGTTTAATAAACTGATGAGGAGGCAAGGTATTTCATTTGGCTAACTATAAAATAAACACTATTACAGAACTTAACCAAACAAGGGTTCTTCCTCACAAAACAAGCAATTTGGAGTTAACCAGTCCAGATTTCATGATGATATCAATGTTCCAGGATCCTTTTTGCTTTCATTTTGTGGCCACAGAATGGTACCTCTACCCTCAGCTTTCCTTCCATTTTCCAGGCAGGAATAATAAAAGGGAAGTCACAAAAAAGAAAACAAAACTTTCCCAGTCATTTCCCTTTTAGGACTTTCACTTACATCTCATTAGCAGGAACTATATCAGATTGGCCCCACGTTGCAAAGGAGGCTATCTGAGAAATAAAGGGCAAATAGTTGCCCTAAACAAAACCTAAGTTTTCTTAGATTTTGGAAGGAGGGAGGATGAGATTTTGAGTAGACAGTTTATATAGAGTTCCTGCCCTGGGCCCATAGTATATGGCTGTGTGGAACTCACAGTGTGGTAGAACACAAATAGATCATGAATAGATGCAAACCAGGTATTCTACACTTCAGTGGAATGACAGTGCAGGGGGCTAGGCAGACTTTTGAAGGGGAGAAGATTCAGGGTCCAGTTTCTGAATTTAACACCCACTGAAGTCATGCATACTCAGCAAAAGGACACAATTCCTCCTTACCTGTGAGACTGTGCTTGCTAGCAACGAACTCCCCCAAGCTAAGCAGCCAATCACCCCTACTTCCAAGCAATCTCCTTGACAGCTCTCTTGGCTTTATATAAAGACCTCAGGAAAGCCCCTGGGTTTATGGCCTTTGCATCCCTTCTTGTAGACATCCCTGCTTCCAAGAACATGATCTACCTAAATCAAATGTACTACAGAAAACAGAGATTATAAATATAATAGAAGTTTCTTTTTCATATAACAAGCAGATGGTCTAGAAGTATGGCAGTTCTGCTCCATGAAATCATGCAGGGAACCAGACTTCTAGTTTGTTGCTTCAGCAAAATGCACCTATCTTTGTGGTATGAAATCATTCATCTTCCAAGCAGCAGGATGGAGCATACTTGTTTCCTATCTTCAACAACCACAAAGGAAGTTTGTACATATTTATTCTCTTAACGCATTTGTTGGAACTTATTCACATGGTCCCATTTAACACCAAAGGAGACTAAGAAATGTAACCGTTATTTTCAGCTGCTATGTCTCCAGCTAAAAATTACAGTTTCTATTACTGTGAGAGGAAAAGAAAACATTGAGAATACCATCAAATAACCAATTCTCTACCACACCCAGATACAAAGCAGAAGAGCTTAGGAACTTCCAATGCTGTGCCCCACTCCCACACCCACAATTACTGTTTCAGTTATCTGTTGCTATGTAACAAACCATGCTAAAATTTGGTGGCTTAAAACAACTTATTTATTTATTTATTTATTTATTTATTTATTTATTTATTGAGACGGAGTTTCACTTTTGTTGCCCAGACTGGAGCACAATGGCGCAATCTCGGCTTACTGCAGCCTCCACCTCCCAGGTTCAAATGACTCTCCTGCCTCAGCCTCCCAAGTAGCTGGGATTACAGGTGTGCGCCACCATGCCCAGCTAATTTTTTTTTTTTTTTTTTTTTTGTATTTTTAGTTGAGACGGGGTTTCACCATGTTGGCCATAATTTTATGTGTTAGGAATTTGAGAAAGCTCAGCTAAGCAGTTCTGTCCCATGTGAGTTGTCTGGAGTCATGCCTGTAGCTAACTTCTGGGCTGGGTTGGAAGATCCAAGATGGTGTCATTCACATGTCTGACACTTTGGTGCTCTACCATGTGGCCTCTCTCCTTCCCTTGCATAGCTTCTCATTATTGATTAGACTAGTCTAAGCATCTTTACAGCATGGAGAATGGCTTCTCCAAGCTTCAAAAACTCTTAAAGACTAGGACAAGAGCAAACACATTTTCACTACATTCTATTAGTCAAGAATGACTAAAGCAAGTCATAATGCCAACCTGGATTCAGGAGGAGGGTTAATTGTTCCAATTCTTGATGGGTGGAGAGGCATACACATACAGGGAGAAAAGGACTTGATAGTGAATTCTGTCTGCCATTTCTTGAAGACTGCCTACCATGTTTACCAGGCTTAATCTAGAACTTTTATTCTTTCTGCATCTCCTACTCCTACCCACAACTCTAACAGGCAAAGTAGAGGCAAGTTGATCTGCAGGCATTCTCCACTATGTTCATTATTCAAGTTTCATAATTACTAAGAAAATTCAACTCAAAGCTTCCATTTTAAGAGGCATTTTGTTAAGGTAATATTGCTCTCTTAAACAGACTTCATAGTTATGTATTTATTTTTAACATATATTGGGAAAAAATAGCTAGCACATCAAAACCATACTTCATCAATATTGCTATGATGAAACTAAAAATGAGTAGCAGTCCTAGATTTTAATTGACTGTTTTAAGCAAATAGTATGAAGGTTGTTTCTGGATGTAGCAAAAATTGTATAGGTGATACATAACACCTGAGATTGAGAAACACTGCTTTAGTGAAAAGAGTATGGAAGTTGCCTTAAAATTACCTAAGTGCAAAATCCTAGCTCTAGCACACACTAGCCATGTGACCTTAGGTAATCATTAAACAGCTACAAGTCTTAGTGGCCATACCTTAATGAGATGATTACATCTCTTATCTTGCAAGACTTGGAAAAAGACTTTAAAAGTAAACATATATGAAATTTAACTTGTAAAATTAAAACACTACAAAAATTTAGGGGCTTCTAAATAAAATAAAAAATATTTACCTACTGTGTCTTAGTCTTGGGAAGGAAGAAAATGGACACTACGTACTTGGAGAAATAAGCATATCAAACTTCTGCAAGGTATCACATCCCCTGGGGACATGATGCATCTCTCAGCAGCCAGAGGCTAGTGTGGTCTGCCTGTCTGTCCTCACCCATTCAGGAAAGCCACAATTGCTGCAGCAATAAAAATAAGGGAGGAGGTGTTCAAAACCAGTTGGAGAAGAAAGAGTTATCTTGACCAGTTGGTATAATCTTTGTTTCAATGTTACCATCAGTTTGGTACTATTATTGTTTAATCAGTGGGATTTGCCTCTCTTGTTTCCTCAAGAAACACACACACACTCATTCATCTTCTCTTTGCTGATCCTAGTTCTATCTCCTCCTTCAAGACTCAGCAAAAATCTCACCACTTGAGAATAAAGAATAGGTAATTATATTGAATATATTTTTTAAATGTTTAATTGGACTGAATTTATCAAAAGCATCTAAATCAAATTGTCTTAGAGAAAGCAAGACAGAGACTTAAGGTTTGAATTTAAATGTAGTTCTGGAAATTAAGAATATTGCATCTTTTATACACTTATTGCTTATAAACTGTTTAAACTATAAAATATTGGCTGGGTGGTGGGGGCTCATCCCTGTAAGCCCAGCACAGTGGGAGGCTGAGGTGGGAAAATTGCTTGAGCCCAAGAGTTCAAGACCATCCTAGGCAACATAGTGAGATCGCGTGTCTACTAAAAGTTTAAATGGTGGTGTGTGCCTGTAGTCCCAGCTACTCAGAAGGCTGAAGTGAGAGGAGAGCTTGAGGTGGTAGTGAGCCATGATCGTACCCCTGCACTCCAACCGGGGCAACAAAGTGAGACCTTAGTTTTAAAATATATGTATATATATAGTGTTGCATATATGTGTGCATATATATGTTGCATATATGTGTATATATGTAAAAATACATATATGTGTTATACATTTTTGAATTTATGTCTTTATACTAGTGCTTATATTTTTGTAATACGCATTCCTCAAAATTGGGTTACTGGGGTCCAGTATTCCAATTATGAGCATTTTTAATTTATTAAATTTTGCTAAATATTTTAGATCAAAATGTTGAAGTAATTTACACATAATTCACATTTCCCTGCCACCTCCACAGAACTAGTTGTCATCTCTATAGATCTGGTAATCATCCAGGTGAAAAATGGTACTATCTTGTCATTTCAATATGCATTTTCTTTAGTAAACCTAAAACCTGTTTGAATGTTATGTATATTTCCTTTTCTTTAAATGGATCCTTGGTGTCTCTTGACTGTATTTTCATTGTGTTATGTTTCCTGTTAATTTAAAACAGTGCTTTGGATATTAAGGATATCATCTCTAAGTGTTAACAAATATTTTTTCCATTCTAAAATGTATCTCTCCTTTATGATATAATTGTTTATATTAACTCTATAATGTTTATATCATTAAGATTGTCTCTTTTAATTTTTAGTTTCTTGCTTAAGACTCTCTCCTTTATACAAATGAACTCCTAATACTTCTTCTAATTCTGTTATTTTAATTGTAAAGATTTTTTAAATTCTATTTTTGCATAATGGGGTCTAATTTTGTGTTCCTTTGCGTTTATTGCCAATTATCAAATTAGCCAATGTTTATTAAAGTAATTTAATAAACATTGGCTAACCATTTATTAAATAAAATTTAAATTAAATGTAGTTTATTAAATAAAATTTAATTAAATTAAATGTATTGTTTATTAAATACAATTTAATAAACTTTGGTTAATTTAATAATTGGCAACAAATGTAAAAGAACATAAAATTAGATCCCATTCATACTTTATGCAAAACAATAACTTCAAATTATTAAATTTCATTTTATTTTCTGCATATAGTTGAATATACTTTGCTTTTCTAAATTTTTGTTTAATGCCAGTACTGTACTGTTTTAATGTCTGTAACTTTAAATTATATTAATAATCATACAGTACAAGTATTGCCATTACTCTTCTTCCTCAAAAACGGTCTTGATCCATCTAACACGTTCTTTTTTTTTTTTTTTTTTAAGACTGCTCTGTTACCCAAGCTGGAATGTGTTAGCACAATCTCGGCTCACTGCAACCTCCGCCTCCTGGATTGAAGCGATTCTCCTGCCTTAGCCTCAGGAGTAGCTGGGATTACAGTCCCCCACCACCACACACAGCTAATTTTTTTTTCGTATTTTTAGTAGAGACAGGGTTTCGCCATGTTGGCCAGACTAATCATGAATTCCTGACCTCAACGGATCCGCCTGCCTCAGTCTCCCAAAGTCCTGGGATTACAGGTGTGAGCCTGGCCTATTGATATATTCTTATTAACTAAAGTCTATACTTTCTTTGGATGTTTTTAATTCTTAGCAAATGTCCTTTTTCTGCATGCGGATTCCATCTAGAATACCACATTACATTTAGTTGTCATGTCTCCTTAGGCTCTTCTTGGCTGTTGTTTTTGAGGAATGCTGGTTAGGTACCTTACAGAATGTCTCTCAATTGGGATTTGTCTGGTATTTTTCTCATAATTAGACTGGGGTTTTATCTTGCGAGGAAGTAAAGTGTCATTCTCACCAGAACATATGAAGGGTACATCGTATCAATATGACTTTCTTGATATTGACCTTGATTGCCTGGCTGAGGTGGTGTATGTCAGATTTCTCCATGGTGGTACTCTTTCTAACTCCAATTCCATCTTTTCACATGTTTCCATTTTTACACAATTCCATTTTTTTAATGTTTATTTTAGAATCATATTTGATAATTTCCTTATTTGAAATTTTTGAGGTTTGTTGAGGAAGAGGGGGGTCATAATTCTACTTCGCTGTTTCTGCTGAACAGTAGCATGGTGTTATGCAGATAAAAGGAACATATAAAATTTGTAAAATTTTACCTATACACCCTACCAAATTTTCTTATCAATTCCAACTGGCTGTTTCGTTTGTTTTCGGTAGACTGTGTTGGCTTCCTAGGTACATAATCATACCTTCTTAAAATAAGGATAATTTTATCTATTTTTAGGGAACAAACATACCAATTATTTCATTTTCTTATCTTACCACATTTGTAAAAACTTTCCAGTCTTGATTAATAGCTAAGATAGCTAGTAATCTTGTTTGATTTCTAACTTAATAGAAAAAGACTCTGATATTTTGATGATTTGAAATAAAGTCTTTGCATGTGTGTCATTTACCAGTTTATTGCCTTCAGTTCCAAAGACATCCTTTTTTGTCCACTTTATGACACTGGAGCTGAACCCGGAAAACATTTCTCTGTTGTCAGCTGGTGTGACATTACATTTTTGGTCAATAGAGAGTAGAGAAGGGACGGTAACCAGATGAGATATACCTGGCCCAGTGGCACCCACCTAAGCAGTCCTGGCAAACCAGCTGTCACCCTCTAATTTTCCTGCCACAAATGGTCAGCCCCAACTAATACCCTCTAGGAAGTTTTTGGCAACCAGTATGCTGTGTATCTTGTGGTAGTCGTGCCCTCTCCAATAAGGTGTGTATGTCAGCCCTCAAGGGGTTCATTAAGTTACTAGTCCCCTGGTACTTTCCCTTTGCCCTAGGATAGCAACTGCTTTCGCCATTGCTATTTCTGTGTTCCTTAGAATTCTCTGTTAAGGGCTGAGCACAGGGACTCACACCTGTAATCCCAACACTTTAGGAGGCTGAGGCGGGCAGATCACCTGAGGTCAGGCATTCGAGGCCAGCCCAGCCAACATGGTGAAGCCCTGTCTCTACTAAAAAATACAAAAATTAGCCGGGCATAGTGGCATGTACCTGTAGTCACAGCTACTTGGGAGGCTGAGGCAGGAGAATTGCTTGAACCCAAGAGGCAGAGGTTGCAGTGAGCCGAGATCATGCTACTGCACTCTGTCTGGGCAACAGACCGAGACTATCTCAAAAATATACATACATATGTGTGTGTGTGTGTGTGTGTGTGTGTATAAAATTCTGTTAAGCTCTTTAGTAGCTGATCACCTTTTAGTAGTTAATAAACCTTTATATTAATTTTAACCTGTTCTAATTACTGGTGTGATTTCTGTCTTCCAGCTGGACAGTGATTGATGTACCGTGTTTAAGTATTTAAGGATGTCCTTCTTACTCCTATTTTACTTAGAGTTATTTTAGCACCAATCAAACAAAAGCCCGAGAAGCAGGTACAATAGACAGAATAATGGCATACTGAAGATGTTCACCACCTAATCCCTGGAGTTTGTGACTATATTACCTTACATGGCAAAAGGTATAAAGCAGATAGGATTAAAGATCCTGAGATGGAAAGATTACATTGGATTATCCAAATGAACCCTATATAATCACAAGGGGTCTTTATAAGAGGCAGAAGGGTATATCAGAGTAGGAGCTGTGATGACAAAGCAGAGGCTGGAGTGATTCCAGAAAGGCCGTGAGCCAAGGAACTCAGGTAGCCTCTAGAAGCAGGGAAAAGGCAAGGAAACAGATTCACTCCTTAGAGCTTCCAGAAGGAAGGCAACCCTACCCACACTTAGATTTTAAGACTTTGATCTCCAGAACGTTAAGTTCATAAATCCATACTGTTTTAAGCTATTACATTTATAGTAACTTGTTACACCAGCATCAGAAATTAATACAGATTTTTGGTACCTGGAAGTGAAGTTCTGCTGCGACAAATATCTAAAAGTGTGAATGTTGCTTTGGAATTGGGCAGTGGGCAGAGAGTGGAAACATGTTAAGGAACACAAGAAAAATGCTTCTATAACCTTGACCAGCCTGTTAATAGAAATATGGATGTTAAAGGTTCTGCTGCCAAGGGTTCTGAAAGAGGTGAGGGGAACATTAGAGAAAATGCATGTCACCATAGAGAATACCTAAATCTTAACATAATGTTAGTAGAAAGATAAAGATTACAGGTGTTGCTGGTGAGGACTCAGGAGGAAATGGGGAACTTGTTTCTGGAAACTAGAGGAAAGGGGATTCTCATTATATAGTGGCAGACAACTTGGCAAAATTGTGTCCCACGGTTAAGTGGACAGCAGAACTTGTAAGCAATGAGCTTGAATATTTGTCTGAGATTTCCGAGCAAAGTGTTCAAAGTGCACCCTCGTTCCTTTTGGCTCCTTATAGTAAAATGTGAAAGGAAAGGAAAAGATGGCGGGAAGGAGACATAGTGACAGAGGCAGGGGTCATCAGAGAGAGAGATCTGAAGATGCTATGCTGCTGGATTGACGGTGGAGGAAGTGGCGGTTCTCACGGAACATGGGCAGCCTCTAGAAGCTGGAAAAGGCAAGGAAACAGATTCTCCTCCAGAATCTTGAAAAGAATAGAGCCCTCAGATATCTGTGAGGTGCTGAAGAAAGGTCAGCAATGCAGGCCCTGGGGAAGTATCAAAGCTGAAAGAAGGAGCTAAAAGTGAGTGGTGTAGTGAGCGGCTGGAATCGGTTGGTAAACTTGCTGATGTGGACTCACCCAGCCTGAGCTATTCCCCTTTCTGGTAGCTCTGCAGAGCACTAGCAGCAATGCTTAGAGATCCATTGCTTAATTCCTCCCATACAGTCAAGGCTTTTTACCTGGGTTCTAAGGATGGACTTTAGGGTAGGGGTCCGTAAAATGCAAAAAGAAGTAAGCATCTTGATTTTAGTCCCTTGAAACTAATTTCAGGCCTCCACAACTGTAAGATGCTAAACTTGTGTTGTTTGCAGTTACTGTTTGTGGTGATTTGTTACAGCAGTGATAGAAAACGAATGCACCTGGTAAATACCACCTCATGGAATTCCCATAGTAACCTTCTGAGGAAGGTATCATGTTTATACTCAATTTACACAAGGGGAATTTAGGCACAGAGGTTAAGTAACTTGCCCAAGGTCACATGGCAAGTAGCAGAGCTGGGATATGAACCCAGAGCCTCTAATTCTAGAGCTTGCATCCTTAATTAAACGAGGTACTTTAGAAACCTACCCAGGATGGGGTCTGCAGCAGGTAAGACTTACCTCGAGTAGCAGGAAAGGCCGGGCAAAGCTTGACAGCTTAACTTACTCTACAATCCCACAGCTTTGTGTCGTGCATTACCCAATATTCCTTGGCTAGAGTGAAGGCAGGCCTGCCCCTGAACTCCCAGAAAGGCCCAGGATGGGAGAGACGATGATGAAGCCCTCTTGAGATGCAATAGCCAGAAAAAATCCTTTCTGGCAGATGGAGTTCTTCGGTTCACAAACCAGAAGAAAATCAATCTGCTCGGCCTCAAGGCCACAACCCCGGCCCGGAGAGCAGTCTAAGTAGCGTGTAAATGCTCTGCAATCCCACGGGCTCTCCTAGCCCAAATTTCCCTGTGGTAAGTATTGTGGTCTCGTTGCGTATTCCCTCATCACAAGAATAGGCACCATCTGTAGGCTCGCCTGAACTTTTAAGCTGAGTCTGCTGAGCCTCATTGCTTTCTCAGCCAGATATTGGAAGGATTAAGTTGTCTCCAAGTTAAACTCCACTCCCACTTTCCGCAGAGTGGATACTTGCTTCTGACAGACGTTCCAGCCACAGCCTTTAGCCACTCTGTATGCAGCAGTCACTTGGTGCTTTTTAGTGTGGCAAGCAGGTGGGTCAAATGTGGGATGTTTTTTGAGAATTGATGAAAACTATGGAGGCTTCTCTGGAAAGGAATATGCATATAGAGACTCAAAGCACCTAGTATTTAATGGAGGGAATTCACAGACCTCCCTAAGGTCCATCTTTGGAACCCAAGTTAAAGCCCCTGATTTTATGAAAGGAATTAAGCAATTAATCTCTAAGCATTGCTGCTTGTGCTCTCCAGAGCTACTAAAAAGAGGAATAGCTCTGGCCAGTTCAGCCCACATCACCAAACTTACTAATTCTAACCATTCACTATGCCCCCTTCCTTTTCTTCAGCTGCCTTTCTCAGCTCTGGTAACTTCTTCACTGCCTGTATTGCTAATCCTTCCTTAGCACCCTTATAGACACCTGAGCCACATTTGAATCCCCTAAATTATCCGTTCAGAACAGTGGCCATGTCATGTCACCTTGACCTTTGAAATGAGTCATTTTCTTGAACTGGCTTTGTTCATTTCTTGGGTCAATGCAACACTGCCTCCTCAGCCCTCCTACAGTGCCCAAAACACACTCACCCTCACACCCGTCCCCCATCCAGTGTTCTTAAAGGTAAATCTGATGGCATCATTATCCTCCCTAAACTCTCCCTGCCTTCTCAGCTTGGCCCTCGCGCTGCCAATGTGCACGTTTTTACCTCATCCCATCCTGCCACACTCACAGGCCAACATGCTTCAGCAAGCAGTCAAACCCCTGGTCATTCCGAATTAGATTTAATCCGTCAGAAACTCTGTTGAAATCAGTGGGTCTTAGCTGTCTTCGTTTTCTATTGGTGTTCTGTCCTTCAGGGTCTAGTTAGGATGGCTCCTTTTGGGTGTGAAACCTTCTCTAATCCTCTCTTTCTTTCCTCTCTGAACTTGGGTTACTGTGTGCCCCTTTTACACTTTGTGCCTCTATCATACCTCATTTGTGCTGCGAGTTTAAAAAAAATATTGATACATAGATGTACATATTTTCAGGGTACATGTGATATTTTGACATATTCATATAATGTGTAATGATCCAATCAGGAGAAACATTTATTATTTTTTATGCTGGGAAGACTCTCTTCTAGCTGGAATGATTCTCTTCTAGCTATTTGAAAAATACGATAGGTTATTGTTAACTGTAGTCATCCTAAAATATGTTAATAGGTACAAAAATAAATGTACTGTGGTCTTTAACTTACATATCTGTCTCCCTCATTGAGCTATGAACTTTTCAGGCACAAAAACCATGCCTAATTTTTAAGTTATTAACAACCAGAACAGTGTTTGGCACTGTGTTGGTTGAAAGAATAAACGCAGCTCATCCCAACACTCCCTTCACCCACTCTATCCCCTCCCGCTCCCCAATCCCTCTATTAGCCTCTTCCCCTGTGTGATGTGGAATCCCCCGTCTTGGGTGGGATTGCTCCTTTTGGCTTTGGGGTCTTATTCCTGTTGGCTTTTCACTTCTGCCAAAATTTGGTTGGCTGATAACATCATCCACCCAGGTAAAATCATCCACTCTTCTTTCTCTGTATCCTACTTATCTTTTCCATCATTTCTGCTATTTCCCAGGTTTAGAATAGTGCACTATCTCAGGATCCTAAGCACCCAATGCTTAATCTTTTTAGCATTTTATAGTATTATATTTTATTGATCTGTACATGTTACCACAATAAACCATGGATCTCTTGAAAAGAGGAAATATATCTAACTTTCTCAGGATCTCCAATGACTTGAATAGGTCCTACACAATAATTTTCATGTGTTCAGATGCCTACTGAATTTCTCTATTCTGTGAAATTTTGACAAGCGGTCATCTAGACCCACTCAAACACTCCCTGTGATTGAAAGCTGTTTCCTGAGTTCCGTTTGTGGAAGACGTGGCAATATAATTATGTTTTTGAACCTAAATCTCAATCATTGTGACTTCTCCCAGTGACCTTTGGCTTTTGGTGTAGCTAGACATATCTTGCCCTCAAATATCAAAAAATTGCCCTCAGATAGCCCCAAAGAACTTGTTCATAGTTCTGCTAAACCTGTGCTTCTCAAACCTCATTGTTTATACATATCATCTGGGGAGCTGATTCCGATTCAGGTCTGAAATTCTGCAACTAAATAGCTTTTAAGAGGTCGAAAGGTCAGTCAGTAATGACGCTCAGGTCTAACACATTTTCATATGATAAGGTTCTCACCATCTTCATCTTTCTTCTGGAGAAGGTTGAGTTTGCCAAATACCTCTTTCAAGTGTGGTAGCCAAAACTTACCATACTCCACTCGGTGTAGTAAAGAGGTGGTTCAATGAAAAGAGTACTTACTGGGTTTCAAGCCAGAATACCTGGGTTTGAGTCTAACCTCTACCATATACCAATGATGTGACAATGAATAAGTCAGATAAATTCACCTGCCAGAGCCTTAGTTTTCTTTCCTGGAAAAATAAAAAGAGCAGAGGAGACATCCAGTGACAGTGTCTGGTAGTTGGAAGGATGAGTTTGCTGTGACACAGTGCGTGGGAAACAGTTGATTAATGGCTATGTATCATATACACTGGAGGCATTGATTTCTTTCAATGAAGCTTAAAATTTCACTTCTTCTGTTAACATTTGCATTAGAAAGCTGCACACTCAAACCCCTAAGTCTTTAACAATTGAGTAACACCTACTAGTTGCAAGGCACTGGACTAGACCTTTCATGCCTGTTTTCTGAAATTTTTGTATATCCCCTCCCCCAAAAAAAGTTCTTCGTTATAACAGCCAAGGTGAGCTGGGTCTTACTTATCTTTTGCCTTCCTGTTCCATGTGTACCCACCAGGAAAGTTATCCTTTATCAAAGGATATCCTTTCCAAATAAACTTTTCAAAGATCAAACCCTCTGAGAAGCTGCCCTCCCCACAGATCCACAAACTGGTAGCAGATTACAGAGGAGATAAGAGCTCACCATTCTGCTGAAACCGTGTTAATATGGTCTTCAACTTCCTAATTAGTACAATGAGAGGCTTGGACTAAATTATTTGGTAACCTCGCTCTGAAAAGCTCTAAGCATTCCATGGAGAGGCGAGAGCTGTGGACCTGGCCGGGTGCGGTGGCTCATGCCTGTAATCCCAGCACTTTGGGAGGCTGAGGTGGGCAGATCACTTGAGGTCAGGAGTTCAAGATCAGTCTGGCTAACATGAGGAAACCCCGTGTCTACTAAAAATACAAAAATTAGCTGGGTGTGGTGGTGCACATCTGTAAGGGGGTGCTGAGGCAGAAGAATTGCTTGAAGCCAGGAGAGGGAGGTTGCAGTGAGCCAAGATGGCACCACCGCACTCCAGCCTGGGTGACAGAGCGAGACTGGCTCAAAAAAAAAAAAAAAAAAAGCATCTGTGGACCTGCGTGGGTGAAGGGCAGACATTTTTCAGCACACGTGAAGGCACTGAGGCTAGCAGCTTGACTCATATTTTTAACGTATTGGGTTCCAAGCAAGATTTATTTAAAGAAAATGATTCTGCTCCAATTGCTCCAAAAATACGTTTGAAAGCCATTTGAATTGGGTAATTGCAAAGGCAACTTATGACCCATTCTTTGAAAAAAAAAAAAAAAGAGTCTGTAAATCTGTGATATGATGAAAATAAACATCTATGAGGATTAGAAATACATATTTTTGTTTTCCTCCCTCTAGCACAGGCTGATCCAGAGAATCCTTTTCAGCAGACTGGCTCCTGGCATTTGGAAAGGTAGAATATTCCAGATAACTTATTTCTGTCAACAAATAGAGTCTAGCTGAATGCTATGCTTGGCTCATTTACCCCAAATACCCAGAAACAGCATTTACAAGCATGTCAACCAGTATTTTGGGGATTTGCATTCCCCAGGGTATCTTATTCGAAAAAGATTCAAATGTTCTTATCTATCACCCATGTTCTTATCTATAGCCCCCTCCTTTTACCCCTAATAGCAAGAACTGTCATGTTAGAAACTTGAAAAGAATTTTGTCTTCAGTTTTGGACTATACACAATTTCAAAGTTAACAACACAACTTATTTGGTTCAAAAACTTCAACTGTAAGTTTAATATAGCTTAATTTTCCAAATTTGGAATATTTTTTAATGGTTTAGAAAACTGAGTTCTTCAACATCACCCCCATATTATCCAGCTCAATCAAGTGTTGCTAGGTCTGGTAATGACAGAAGAAAATCTGTTTAACCTCTGCCCTTAAGACATGTTCATGTGTGTAGAGGGTTGTTTACCCCATTAACATATAAATAACTCCAGAGTAGATCCATATATTCGTGGATGTTGAAGAATGATCCTGGGAGAATTGACACAGACACAAAAACACACGCCCACAACTCTATTCTTTCAATTATTAAAGGATTTACAATGAATGCTCTTTTGCTAATGAATTTGTTCATTTAATGAAAGGGGCTTACTTTACTGTATTTCTGTATGCCCAACTCTGTCCTAGTCTGAGATTGAGTGATGAATAGGAGATATATCTTGCACACACAGATCAAAATTTAATGGGGAACAAGTGAAAATGTTTAATTCTTTAATAAGTCACTTAAATACCCAAAATGATATAAGTATCCCCAGCTCAAGTACTATTTTTTGAGTAGTTTTGTTACCTTGTTTTTTAAACTATTAACTAAAGTTTAGACCTTATTTGGACATCACCAGCTTATTATTATTATTATTATTATTATTATTATTAAAGATGGAATTTCACTCTTTTTGCCCAGGCTGGAGGGCAATGGCGCAATCTCGGCTCACTGCAACATCTGCCTCCACGGTTCAAGCGATTCTCCTGCCTCAGCCTCCTGAATAGCTGGGATTACAGGCATGTACCACCACGCCCAGCTAATTTTTTTATTTTTAGTAGAGACAGGGTTTCACCATGTTGGCCAGGCTGGTCTTGAACTCCTGACCTCGGGTGATCCGCCCGCTCAGCCTCCCAAAGTGCTGGGGTTACAGGCGCGAGGCACCACGCCCAGCTATTACTCCCTCCTTTCTGTTCCTGGATCCAGTCCAGGGTTCCACATTGCATTTAGTTGCCCTGTCTCCCAAGTCCCCTCTGATCTGTGACTTTTGCTCAGTATTTACCTATTTTTCATGAGCTCCACCGTCTTGAAGAGTGCTAGGCTTAGATCTATTCTGTAGAACGTCCTCAATCTGGGCTTATCTGATGTTTTTCTAATGGTTACACTGGAATTACGGGTTTGGGGAAAGAAAACCACAGGGGGGAAGTGCTCTTCACATCACATATTATGGGGTTCAAGTCAACCACATGCTATCAGTGATACTGTCTTTTTTTTTTTTTTTTGAGAAAGAGTCTCGCTTTGTCACCCAGGCTGGAGTGCAGTGGCGCGATCTCGGCTCACTACAAGCTCTGCCTCCCGGGTTCACGCCATTCTCCTACCTCAGCCTCCTGAGTAGCTGGGACTACAGGCACTGGTCACCAAGCCCGGCAGCCCGGCTAGTTTTGTGTGTGTGTGTGTGTGTGTGTGGTTTTTTTTTTTTTCTTTTTTTTTTAGTAGAGATGGGGTTTCACCGTGTTGGCCAGGATGATCTCCATCTCCTGACCTCATAATCCGCCGGCCTCGGCCTCCCAAAGTGCTGGGATTACAGACCTGAGCCATCACGCCAGGCCCTGATATTAAGTTTTACCACTTGGTTAAGACAGTGGCGACTAGGTTTCTTTTCTGTAAAGTTATGACAGTTTTCCATACTCTAAATTTTGGAAACGAGATACTAAGTCTAGCTCACCTTTAAGCAGGAGAGGATTAAATTCTATCTGCTAGAGGGGAGAGTAACTATAACTCCAATTATGATTTGGAATATCTTTCTAAAGATTTGTCTCTTCTCCCTTGTTTTTTTTTTTTTTACATAAGTGAAATTTATTGTCATTGATATCCATGTGGATTCATGGATATTCATTTTATACTTTGTTTTATAAGCCAGTCATTCAATACTGCATTATTTTGTTGCTCAAATCATTCCAGCTTTGACCACTGGAAGCTAATTCATTTTTAATTCTAAAATATCAGTTATAGGGGATTCCAGGCCAACATTTTTAACCAACATTCTTAAACAGTAGCTCATCTACAATAATCTATAATATCTAACCTAACAGTCTGTTCCTGCTTAACTATACTGGCATTAACACTAATCCTTATAACTTAACAGTGTGTTGTGTCATCACTTTTTCTCTTTTCCTCTGATATTGATGAAAACTACAACCTATGTGAGCAAGCCAGGTTGTCCAATGGTCAACCTGTGAGGCTTAGTTTTGGCAAGGTGATTTGCTGCACTCTGATAATCCATGGAGCAATGCAAAAGAAATACACGATTCTCTTTTTTTGATGCAGCGAAGCAAAGTTTTACCTAGAAGTCAAGTCATGACCAAGAGGGTCATAAAACTAATAAAAATGGATGGGAAGAATGTGTACGCTGATATTTCATTCACAGTACACTTGGAAACTTTTACAAACATATATTTTCAGGTAAGCTTGTGTGCTTGTTATATTTAGTATTTTGTATGTCACCCATTTCCCTCTCCCCTTCGTGGATACCTGCATTATTAATAGGTTATCAACATTAACATTTTCCAAAGCTTGCAGAATACCAATTTGGGAGGAGAAGGTCACCAAATTCTGCTATGATTTAGCCATATCAAAGTGATCACTCACAGTACCAGAAACCTTGTTTTTTCTCTACATAAAGCCAAGAGAATTGCCCTCCAACACAGTGGGTCTTCAAGTACAAAGACTAAATTAAAATATGCTTACAAAGTTTATTTTTAAAGTAATTTAAAACACAGTGTAACCATACATTAAAAATACTGTAGCAATTCAGATTAGGAATAAACATGAAGTTATTTACATGTTGGCACATGTACGTGTGTCTATATACACAAAGTGCAGATAAATACAGAAACACTACAAAATAAACAAAAAATTCAATGATAATTTATGGACAATCACTTTTATATTTATTACTTAATTTGTCAAGTTAATGACTGCAAAGAAGCTCCTAGTACTGAAATATAATATCTAAACATCTGACTTTTATATAAACTACAGTACCTCAAATTTTAACAGTATATAAATAGGATTGTGAATTCAAAACCCAGGTGTCTTCCCTGCCAAATTCCCTATTTGTTAAGGTTTCAGCTCAGAAATGAAGGACTTTGAAAAATCCCAACCTTTGTTATGTGGTGGTATCTTGGATTTTAAGTATAAACCATGTGCAGACAGTGTTCTTAGACCAGTTCTTGTGGGGATCATTCTCTGCAAAAAGGAGGCAGTTGAGGGTGCATTGACAGATATAAAACTTCAAAAATGCTGCCATATAGAGATTAAAAGTGTGCGTTTCATATATATATGTATATGTAGCCATATATTTTTATATAAAATGCATTTTTACATAAAATGCACACTTTTAATCTATAAGACTGAGTAAATTCAAGGCAAAATTGAGTTGCCGTCAACTCTGGATGCAAAAACACCATGGGAAACACTGGGGAAAGATGGCAGATGGTCCAAAGGGGAGAAAGTGGTTATCCTACTGAGGAGGTTTTGATACCTTCAGCCCCTGCCTCCTCCAACACTTTAGTTTGCCAAGTAGCCCTGTACACAAGCATCTTGAATGGTGAAGAATATTTAAGTTTGCCAAGTAGCCCTGTACACAAGCATCTTGAATGGTGAAGAATATTTATGATGGCAATAAATGAAAATGATCTCTGCCTTTTGGGACTCTTCAGTAATCACACAGACTCCATTTCTCCACACAGCACCAAGAAAAATTCACACTGAACTTGGTATCTCTCTCATGAGTGCCAAAAGGAAAAGGAATGACAGGCTGGGCTCCCTAAACCATAGAACACCTTCTAAACATTGGTCTAGGACATGCAGATCAATTTTCTGCCAATGGCTTACTGTGAATGCTGTCAACATTCTTATGTAAGACTCTTTATTTAAAACAGTGAGCGCGGCTGCCCTCAAATCCAATTTATTGATTTGATCCTCTAAAAGTCCACATCATTCATAAACCTGAGTTTTCCGAAGGTTATTACCAAGTGGAACCGGCACATTTTGAAGCAGGGGGATAATGGTGACAACGAGGGATACAGTGAATGTGTTCAGGAAATTGAGACTAGTTGATGAATACTTGATATTCTATCTGTGAATCAACAGGAGACAGGCAGGACACAGACTGTTCAGAAAATTATCTTTGTTTCTTAAAAGTGTTTTGATTTTGGAAGGTTAACAAAAAAGGGTAGGAGGCAAAGTTAAATAGCAATGTCTACCCTATGGAGAAACCTTTAGTCAAGAGGGAAGTAACTTCTGGACAATAGTCAAGCCTCTGTTCTTTTTCGTGACCTGACCAGGAGATATGATTTCAGGGTCCTATGCAGTGATGTGAGGTCATGCTAACAGCTGTGAATTACAAATGTATCATAAAACCAAAGAACAAAATCTGTTCCCTAAATTGGTCTGCCTCTGGCTTTAGTCAAAGTATAAGTCTAGCTGGGGTTCTAAATGCTAAAGAAGGCATCTTGAATACATAATTTAAGGTATTAGTACAATTTGAAATTGCTAGAGGGAAAGCTCTGAGGGACTCTTCTAAACCGAAACCACATGAATGATGGCCTTTTCAACACAGACCAGAAGAATGGTGCTAGGAGTGAGAAGGTGAGCAGGGTACACCAGATTATGGTAAGAAATCTGTTTGCCTCACAACATAGTGAATTTTTAAGAAGGATGCCACATTATATAAAGCTAATTATCATAGAATAATAATAAAAGTCATATGTATCTTTATTTTTCCTACTTGGAAACCTAGATAAGTTGGGGTTTTAAGGCACATTTTTTTTCCTCCACTATCTCTGAAAACAGTCAGCAGACAAATCATTGTTGAGAAACCTGGTTGTGTTCATGCAAGTTACAAAGCACAGGCAACCCCCGCAACAAGCAAAACCACTCACATCAAACAAGGAGAAATGTGCTTCCTCATACTTCATGAACGTTACAGGAATACAAAGATGATTTTACTGTTCAGATATTTACACATAACACAACAGAAAAATCCTTCAGTTGACTAGTTTCCATAAACTTGGTAGCGTTATGGCAAAACAAAAGAGTCATCTGTGAAATACATAAATGTTTTTTACTGAGGGATATTTTCACATAACACAGGAGATGATGAACTTAAATTTAGACCCCCTCAATCTCATTGTCATACTGATTATACTGTAAGCAGTGATTGGGATGCACAGGTTGCATGTTTCGAAGGTATGGATGTGGCAATTCTAATGTATCTTCACATTGTTTCTAAAAAGCTAAGGTTTTGTTATTGAACTACTATTAGAAGTTGAATGTGATCCTCTTCCAATGTCTGACATTGCCTTCCAGTGGAATTAACATTCTGTGTGATTTAGAGTACATGTCCTGACTTTCTCAATGCTCATAAATACCTTATCTGTAGGAAACTTACTTTAAGGGAAAAGCAGCTTCAGCCTATCTCCAGTATATGGCCATGACTTGCTTACACATATAATCCATTATGAAGGAAAAAGAGCCATCCTCACAAATCTGGAAGATTAAAACTTCAAGCACAAGCACAACTTGAATCAGTGCTTCTGTAGCTTGTTTCAGCAAAGGGACCATAGCCAGTACTGTGGCTGCAACATATGTCTTGCCATCAGATACAGGAGTTAGGCTTCATATCCATGTCCTATGCAGTAAAAAAGCTTTAAACCTGAATGGAACATTCGTAGAATTAGCGTTCGACAACTCAGAAGCAGGAACACTTTGGTCTGTGTTCAAATAAAATGAAGGTTGAGATTTTCTTTATGCAGCAGCAGGAGGAGTTGGATTCTGAATCTCTCTTTGGAGTCAAGTTGGTCTTTGAAAGAAAACCAATTTGCTTTTAAGAGATTCTAATCTAGCAGGATACCAGATGATGGCAAGCATGCTTAAACCAAGGGTGCCGTATAGACTAAGGGACTGGTACATTGGAAACTACCTTCTGTTCCAGCAGAGGGCAATTAGAGTGTCAGCAATGCTGTTATTACTACTAAGGTCACCGAGGACCTAGACCAAGAAGATCCGGCAACACACGGTATTACAGTGTACAGAGGTCAACAGTGAGAGGTAAAAGAGAAAGATAGTCTTTTATCAAACTTTTACATTACGTTGCTAATTTTTATTACAGAATATTTTTCATTCTTTTGATTCACTGATATTTATTTCTGATTCTGACTCTGCCAACGGTTATTCTCTCTACTTGTTAATTCTAATCTTATTCTTTTTATTTGTAAAAGCATAACTTTTCTGAGGCATAGTTGTGTGTGTATATGTGTATTTAACCTACTAATTCTAGAAACATTAATTTAAAGTAGAAGAGATAGAGATTACAGATTATAATCACATGTAAAGAGTTTTATACAGTGAATACCTGAGAGTCTGCACAGTAGGGAACTCTGAAGTAATATGATGTAAGTAATATGAAGTAAGATGTCAAGAACTAGCAGGTCAGGACTGTGGCACTCAAAGGTCAGGTAACCAGCTTTTCAGGATCTTGAGAAGAAAGGCTCTTTGCCACATATAGATATTATATTTATAGAAATAATATATTAGAATTATTGGAATAGAAATATAGAATTAATGGTTCGTGCATGACCAGATGCTGATATATATATATATAAGTGGACAGTAAATACCTATTACTATGCTCTACAAATTGACTGAAATTGCTAATAAAGACTGTAAACTAAAAGGCACAGAAGAAAATCATGGACAGATTTTATTTCTGCTAAAGATCATAAAACAATTTCAATCTCTGTGGTTCAAAGTAATTTAAGGATCTTGTACCTTTGTGTTTATTTTCTGTTTCAACTAAGGATAGACTTCAGAAGGCATAGCTTCCCTTGTAACGTTTTCAAGCATCTTTTTCATTTGTAGGAGAACATTTCAAAAGTCCAAATTAAATTATCATTAAAATATTTTGACACTTTACAATCTTCCAAGTGGAAGTGAAGTTGTACACCTTGATACTCTAGTTTTAGTTTTCCCATGATTGGTAAATATTCTTCTGTGATGCCACTACAATGCTACTGGTAGAAAATATGTGCATATAATTTATCAGTATATTTTAATGTAAAATTTTATAAAACTCTCAAAGTTATGAAGATAGTTTTATACACCCTCTAAACTAGGGGTCAGCAAACTATAACCCATGAGCCAAATTTAACCCACCACAAAAATATTTGCTATCAGGCCTTTACAGAAAAAGTTCACTGATCCCTGTGCTAAACCAATGGAAGGTATCTGGAATTCTGGACAGATTGTTTACAGTGGAGTCAGTGTATGACTTAATTTTGCTTGCTTTATAGATACCATATACATTATTGCTTTTGAATATTATCATCTACTTGGAAAACAAATAAAGTTATATTAAAGACTTACATCCTTGAAATGTTTAGGACCAGCAAAACAATCATATATAAAAGCAATATATTTCTAAGAAAAAAAAAAAACAATAAATGAACAATTTAAATTACATTTTTAACTAATAATGTCAGAGATCCTCAGAGAATGCCAGGCAGTAAAGGACAGATCTCAAAATCCATATAGCAGATTCTGGTTTCCAAATTTCTGGACTATAGTATTTAATACAGTATTTGAAACTCTACAATTGCTATGGAAGAGACATTGTGGAGAGTTACATATTATCCAAAATACATTTTCAGAAGCAAGATATTTTAAAGTAAGAAACCAACCAAAAAAGAATGGCCAACAATTTAAATCTTTTTTTCCATTAATAAGGAGCTACATAGTCTGCTGGTGAAGAACTTGATAGAAATGGACTGTTTTCACTTAGTGGGCTGATCCCTGTGTATCTGTGTCAGATAAAATCATAGCACTTATTCGTTACCATGGATACCATGAAGATACTGCCATCCACTAAATAGTATTAGAGGAAGACAACATAATTTTCTGGAACTAGTCCCGTTTTGCCTTCATAAGTTGCCTTTAACCATCCTGGTTCCACTGATGGGTACACTGGCAAAATAAACAAATAAACAGCACTCGGTCAACATTTGTGTCAAATAATTATATAAACAGATGGGTTAAAGTCCCACATCAGATTGTACGCACACAGTCAGTCCTCAATATCTGTGGGAGATTAGTTTCAGGGCTTCTTGTGGATACCAGAAACTGCGGATGCTCATGTTCCTGATATAAAATGATGTAATATTTGCATATACCCTAGAGACATCCTCCTGTATGCTTTAAATCATTTCTAGATTACTTGTAATACCTTTCACAATATAAAAACTATGTAAATAGTTGTTACACTATATATTTTTAAAATTTGTGTTATTATTTATCTATTTATTTTCCGACCTTTTTGATCCATAGTTGGTTAAATTGTGCATGCAGAACTCCTTGAATATACAGGGCCAACTATACGCTCAACTTAAATGTCCAAACAAAACAATGTCACTGCCCTTCAAAGTTGGAATGTCCTTTGCATTCACATAGTCAAATGAAATCATCTCTCCCTCTCACACGCACATGTACAAACAGACACGTACACACAAATGCCTGCAGGGGAGGAATGAATCCAGAGGGAATTTTAACATTTTTTATTTATTTATTTTATTTTATTTTATTTTATTTTTTTTGACACAGAGTCTTGCTCTGTCGCCAGGCTGTAGTGCAGTGGCACGATCTTGGCTCACTGCAACCTCCACCTCAAGGCCATTCTCCTGCCTCAGCCTCCCGAGTAGCTGGGACTACAGGCGCCCGCCACCTCGCCTGGCTGGTTTTTTGTATTTTTTAGTAGAGATGAGGTTTCACTATGTTGGCCAGGCTGGTCTCAATATCTTGACCTCGTGATCCGCCTGCCTTGGCCTTCCAAAGTGCTGGGATTACAGGCGTGAGTCACCGTGCCCAGCCTATTTATTTATTTTTTTGTGGGTTGGGCTGGGCTTACCCTCCTAAGCAGCTGGGACTACAGATGCACGCCACCCAGAGGGATTTGATGTGTTCATGCATGCCCGTCATGAGAGGCAGGACTTGGGATAGAATCTGAGGCTTCTGGCTTCTACTTGAGACTCATATCACCATGCTATTCCTTCATCCTCCCCATGATGATAAACTTAGAGGGAAGTGACATACTTACCATTTGAAAATATCGCTCCTTGTGGGAAGGAAAGCTCATGGCTGTGCTCTGCTTTACAGGAGTACATGGCTTTGGCTTGGCTGAAAGAGCAAGACAACTTGTCAAAACCTCAACACTCAACCTAAGGACATCTGTGTTTAAAACTCTTCTTAAAGAATGCTATTCATTTTTACTTGTAATTGGAACATAATGCACATAAAGTGCATATATAAGTGTACATCGGTACTTTTTCCACTCAACACAATCATGTTACCAGATCAAGAAATCAAGGATTACTAGCACACTAGAAACCTTTCTTGTGTTTCTAGGCAATGCTCTCCAGGGTAACCCCTGGCTTATAACAATATAGGTTGGTTTTAGAGACTGCTATTATTTAACTGTTTAATAATTTGCTAAATAGGCTGTTTTTACAGCTATGTAGAAACCAAGATTCCTAGGAACCCCAAAGCCTTTTTTTCCCCCACTTTCATGTTCAGACTATCTGAGGTGAGATCCAAAACTTAAAAGGCTTAAAGAATATGGTAAGTAAGTTGATTGGGAATGATACAGGAAAAATAATAGGGTAAGTTGATGATAAATGGCAACCAACTATAGCTTCACCATCAGGAAGGTGATGGGGACAGGTGCAGGCTTTGCAAACCACAGTACACCCATCCTTAACAAGAGAAGCCAACCACTCAGCTCCCAGCCTCTGTCACTAAGTGCAAATTTGTGCTCAGTATACCCAGAGACTCTTTTTTTCCTTTTTTTTTCAAGTGAAGTCAGAATTTAGGAATTACATATGAGATATGATCCAAAAATATTTCAGCCAACAATAAAAAGGCATCATCTGAGGCTGCTAATCAAGGCACCAGGCAGGTCTCCTTTAATCTGCAACATTCAATGACCTTAAGACTTGCAACTGATCCCAACTCCAAGCACTTACCATCTCTTCCACAACCAGAGTCCAAGACAATAGCATTTCCAACCTGGTCGGCTGAATGGCTTCCTGGCTTCCTAGAACCTCGATTCCCTTACAATCCATTATCTATAGAGCAGCCAGAGGACAGCTGTAAAATGCCCATCAGATCACACTGCTTCCCTGACAACCCTTCAACTGGCTTCCTACTCTGGCCCACAAACTGTATGCAGTCAGGTGCCGGGTGGTCTCCCCTGCCTCTTTGTGTCCCTGCCTCTGCTCACCTACTCGACTCCAGTCACAATGGCCCTCTTTCTTTCCTTCAAACACGCCAAACTCACTCCCACCTCAGGCCAGCTATGTCCATGCCCTGAGATGTTTTCCTCTTGATCTTCACATGGCCATGTCCTTCAAGTTCATCTTAAATTTCAAGAGCTCTGCTGAAGGTCAGGCCTTCTCTGATCATACTCTCTGAAATAGTTGCCCAGGGAACTATCATATCTTCCTGCTTCAAGTCTGCATGGTATTAGTATCTGGTATTTTGTTATTATTGCTGATATTTTTATCTTCTCCCCTAGATAGAATGGAATCTCCACGAACAATGTCTGATGCTTAGTAGTAACTCAGTAAATGTTAGCTAAATGAATGAGTAAGAAAAAGGAAAGATGTTCTGGGTTCATTTTCTATATGATGAGTCTTTTTAAAGATTCAGGGCACCTTATCTATCCTCCCTGGGGTCCCAGCACTATATCTGCAAGGCAGCATCAGCAGTATTTGCCTCCACAGCTCTCCCAAAGCAGCAGCATTACATTATAATTTCATTTCCCTGTTGGAGCTCAACCCTGGGTCTTAACCCTACACTTCCAGAATGAGATCCAGCCATTTAAACTGGGGTTCCCAAAGACTATCTGAAGATTGGAAAGTGTAGAGAGGAAAATTCTGGACCTGCCTCCAGTCTTTTCATCAGAGGTGATGCTCAGGCTGTACTTTCAGACAGCTTGCTAGCAGGGCAGCTTTGGGAGTGACCCTGAGCCCACACAGCACAACGTCCCAGTGAAACATGGTCTAAGGAAGAACTGAAGAAGTAGAGGCACTCAGAGAAGGACAGGACTTTAAAGAACTGTGTGTGTGCGCACATGAACACATGCATGTGGGTGTGCTGGTTGCATATAGGTGGGAAGTGAGAACATTATCAGGATGTGAAGACTTCTAAGAATCAGACTATAGTGGTCTCAAGTAGAATATAAACGTTTTCCCTATAAATCTTCTAGCCAACTATAACCATTTGATTTGATCAGGATATTACTGAGGACTGCAGAACCATTTTCCTAAAAAAAAAAAGGAAAGATTTTTGCAAAAAATCACATTTTCTAATAGCAACAGCTTCCTCCAGTAAAAATAAGTCCATCTTTCTTTGAATCATTAAGATAAATTATAAAGAGATCTATAAGGAAACAAACTCCAAAGTTGTAGAAGTGATTATAATATTCCTTACAATGGCCTAATTTTCAAAACTATACTTTAAAATGTACCCCAAATCTTGTAATTAATATTTTAGACATATATGGTCTCCTTATTTGTATTTATAGTATTTTGTGGGACTGGTTGAGGAAGGGGAAAAGCATACAGAATAATTATCATCACTAAATAAAGACATACATATTGTTAAATGCATCAAAACCACACAGCACAAAATACTACCTGTCATGACTTTTCAATTATCTGTGCACTGACTAGACGGAATTTTCTTCTGCTGAGAGCTATAACTGCAGGTGTTAACTCTGCAGAGAGCTTTGATGATTTAATGTAGACTCTGTAACAGTGAAGTTTCCTCAGGTGCTAATGCTTCCTCTTTTACTGTCTTGGTGTATTGAAGAGGATGTGAAAATAACACTGTCACCTATTGTCTCTCTCTTCAGAAGATTCTAATCTCTCTTTGAAAAAGATTTTGAAAATCCTGCCTCTTACTGCTTGGGAGAGTGAGGTAATCGCACAGTCCTGAAAGCCATTTCTTCCCTTATCATTGGGAAAATGATCTGCCCACAAACCTCATTCCTCATGCTAAATGCTGCCTAATGCATTTAATGAGTAAATTTACAAAAGTTTGACTGGGTCAGTGTGCAAAATTTACCAGTGCTTATCTTAAACATAAAAGAAATTTTAAAACATTCACCAAAATTGATACAATGTCTTCCAGAGGCCTGTTTGACAATGAGAAATACACACATTTTGTATGCTATTGACAGTTTCACTTCTGAAGGGAGTAGGAGTGCACGGAGGTAGAAAGATACTAAAGCAATACTATATATAAAAGTGGAAATTAAAAAAAATCACAACAATCTTAAGTATTCATCAGTAGAGAACTTAAAAAATAAATTAGAGCACACCAATCTAGTGAAGTATTATGCAGCAACTATAGATAATGCTATTGAAGAACTCATGCTATGAAACGATGTTAATGCGTAAAACAAAAAGTTTACAAATTTATTCTTGGCAAGAATCCTAAATTGCCCATGACAGTTTACCAAGAAACACTGCATTTGTTTCTTGGGCCCTAGTTGGAGATTTTTTTTCTTTCTTTCGCTTTATTATTTTTTTTTTTTTGAGACAGGGTCTCACTCCGTTGCTCAGGCCAATCAAGGCTCACTGCAGTCTTGACTTCCTAACCTCAGGTGATCTTCCCATCTTAGCCTCCCAGGCAGCTGGGACTATTAGGTGCACACCACCGTCACAATTAATGTTTTGTATTTTTTGTAGAGACAGGGTTTCAAATCCCTGGGCTCAAGTGGTCCACCCGCCTTGGCCTCCCAAAGTGCTGTGATTACAGGAGTGAGCCACTGTGCCCAGCCTAGTTACAGATTTCTTAACATTAATTACATGTTCTTTTCACAGATTTTTTTTAATGAAACAATCTGAAACAGCCAACAAACACTGGCTGTTTCCAGCTTAAATATCTAAGTAATACTGAACACCTCAATGCTAAAAACTTCCACCTGAGCCTGTAGAGTTAAAGCTGCTTGTGTCAAAGACATGCATATTGCAACTCCATTGAAAATGAAGTGGAAAAGTGAGTAGCAAAGTATTTTTTATGTTAAAAATGTATATTTTATTTACTTATTCAACAATTTTATTGAGCATCTATTGTGTGTTGGGCACTATGATAGCAACAATACAGTGGACTCCTCTACCGTCCCCGCATCCCCACCCATGTGTCCTTTTCTGTGTGTTTATCACGGAGGAGTAGTTTTCAAAAGCGTGGTCAAGAGACCCTGTGGAGGGGAGATAGAGTGGCAGGCAGGAGCCTAAGGTATCATTGCTCTGAAGCTAATGGAATGTATATGACAATTCATTTATTTTGTATTATGTGAGGTATTAAAGATATTTGAAAAAATGTAAAACAGTTCAACTCTTTTGGAAAATATCATTTTTCATCAAAATTATGTTATTTGTGCTAATATGTCATAGGCTTATTCTTATTTTCAATAAATACGTATTTTAAAATGTTCTGTTTGAATTTCTAATACAGTAAATATCAATAAATATAATCCATAAAAACAGAAGCCCTTTGGAGATCCTTAATGATCTTTTAAGTTTATAAAGGTGTTGTGAGATCAAGAAGTTTGAGAACCACTGCCACAGAGGAGATTGAAGGCTGTGCACCAAATTTTAACAGTTTTCTTCAGGTGATGAAATTATAAGTGGTTTTAACATACTTCTTCATTAGTTTTCACATTTTCTAAAGGAAAATCATTAAATTATTATTTTAAACATCACAATTTTTTTTTTTTTTTTTTTTTTTTTTTTTTTTTTTTTTATT
>NW_016808811.1:820084-837085 GCF_001698545.2 Rhinopithecus bieti
TTTTTTTTTTTTTTTTTTTTTTGCTTATATGTGTTATGGTGATTTCTGCATCCTGTGTGTGTCTTACATATGTAACTGTGCTCTAAACCAGTGATTTATAGCCTTATGAAAACTCAGACTCACTGGGCAAGAAAACTTTGTGGAGCTTTTTGTCCTTTGTAATTTTAAGCAAAATATCTGTCTTTTAAAATTTGAGAACAGAAACACTTGATTGTTTATAATGAACCAGACACTCAATTCTCAATCTATGCTTTTAATTCTCAATTCAACCTTCAAAGCATATTTGTATCGATTGCCTGATTATACCACTGTAAAGTGGATCTCTGCTGAGTATAACTGAGACCCAGGTGAAGGTTTTAAGGATACTATTTTCCATATGCCTTTATAATGGTAAGACACCGCCTAGCGACATTTGGCTCTTAAAGGGATTTTATAGGTTAAGGAAAACAATTGTAAATAACCAATGTGTGCTTAAGGCTGTGCCGGGCACTATGACATTTTTCTCTATTCTAAAGGTTCTCAAACTTTCACGTACATAAGAATCACTTGGGGAGGCTGACAAAAATGCAGCTTCCCGAGGCCTCCGTCTTGGACATTGTGGTTTATAAGGTCTATGGCAAAACCCTGGAATCTTCATTTTAACAAGTCTTACAGCATGGCCCCTCCCATTCCAGTGAACTTGCTTTCTTACTGATCTCCAATGATGTCTTAGGAGTTAAAACCAGTGTCCTCTCCTGATCTCCTAAATCATTTTTTTGCAGCTTCTACCACTGTTGGCCAAGCTTTCTCATCCTGTCCATTCTTCTTTTTCTGAACCTTAAATAAAACCATTCCCAAAAGACCAATGCTTGGCCATTTGTTCTTTTTCATTTAGTAAGCCCCCTTGCTAGGTACCCTCCCTTTCACCTATACAGTGTAATTGCTGTGTAGAAGTTTCTTAAATGGCATCAAACTCCATGCTCGCTCCTGGTTCTAGCTGCACTTTTCTAACTGCCTCTCATTGGCCCTCACAGCCTCCCCAAACCCTATGGCCAAAATTTTCCCTTCCTCCTACATACGCACAAGCTAAGATCAGAAGCTAAACCACCATTCTTTCCAACACTGTCTCAGAGACTTGGAAACTTCTTTTCCTGTCCCCTACTCCTAGTATCAAAACAGTAGTCCAATCCTGATCCTATCCATAAAAATCTCCTTAGAGCTTTTCATCCCTTTGCTACTTTCCTGATTCAGGCCTTTTAAATCTTACCAGTTCCATCCTAAATGGTTGACTGCTCTCTCCCCTTCACAATCTCCTGGAAAATGATCTGTTCTGGTGCATCACTGATTAGATCACTCATGTGTTCAATGACCTGCAGTGCCTGTGGCAATGCCAGAGGGGTTACTTTTCTGTTGCTCGAGGCCATCCACTAAAATCTCCCAACTGGTCTCTTTCCCAAATATGGCTAGTCTTCCTACTGCCTCTACTCTTTCTATCTCTTTCAAGGTCTAATTCAAGGGTAACCTTGAGCTCCTTAGGAAAAAACAAAAATGAGACAGGCATTGTAGAGGGTCAGGGAAATTCCCTCAACTTCTATGAGTTGTTCAATTTTATTTAAGAGTACAAAAGAATATCAGGTAACTGTTAAGAGTTAGTGTTTAAATACCACTAATATATTAATCAGAGGCTTGACTGTCTTAGGCAAGCAGTTTCAACAATAATTATAATAATAGTTATTAATGTAGAAACCATCTACAGAGCACCTGTCATGTTCAAACACAGTATTGCGTATATTCCCAACAATGTGGCAAGCTGAGAATTATGATCTTCATTGTATGGAAACAGAAAATCGATTCCCCAAAATTGCTAACTCTGAGGTTACATGAACTAGAAAGTGGTGAACTAAAAATTTGAACTAGGGTCTATCTGACCTAAAGTTCATTCATGTTCCCCTGTGCCTATCTCAGTGAAAAGTTGTGACATAAATCGCAAGTACTGTGAATGGACAGGCTGTGACTCTGAAGGTAGAGCTGATTGAGCTCTAAGTTTATGCTGATGCCCATTAAAAGTTGATTTAGAGTATTCAGAATGTAAAAACATATTAAAGAAGTATGAATTGGCCAGGCGCAGTGGCTCAAGCCTGTAATCCCAGCACTTTGGGAGGCTGAGGCGGGTGGATCACCTGAGGTCAGGAGTTCAAGAACAACCTGGCCAACCTGGTGAAACTCCGTCTCTACTAAAATTACAAAAATTAGCTGGGCATGGTGGTGGGCACCTGTAGTCTCAGCTACTCAGGAGGCTGAGGCAGGAGAATCACTTGAACCTGGGAGGCAGAGGTTGCAGTGAGCCAAGATCACGCCACTGCACTCCAGCCTGGTGACAGAGTGAGACTCTGTCTCAAAAAAACAAAAAAAGAAGAAGAAAAAGAAGAAGTATGATTTGACTGTTGAACATCTGAGTGTATTTTTATTATATGATGGCTTTCTGATTTACTTCATCCATAGATTGTTTTCTTAAAGGTCTAGGGAGATTACCTCTTTGATTTTGATCACTTAAGTTTTACTTAACAGGCTGACTTTTAGAGCTTTCTAATGAAAGGGCTCCATCTAGTGAGCAATTCAACTGTGTAGCATAACAGAAGAAGTAGCGAGGTTAAATCCCTTACACTAAGGCCTAAAAATCAAGACAATCTCAGAGCAATGATGTCTGCTGTGACATGCATGGGGCTTAGTTTTCACCACACCTTGGTCAAAAGGAAGAAGATAAAGTCGTTGCTGACAGAGTTAAGGTGCACGTGCTCTTGGCTCAGCTATTTAAATACTAGGCACTGACCATTATTCTAGGAAGAGATCAAAGTGGCTCTACTCCATGCAGTTAAAAAAACCTAATACCTGAGGGCCCTCACTGGGCTTTGAACAAACCAAAAAGAATTTGAAGGTTATTGTTATCCTTAATAACTATCCCATGCCCAGTACTGTATAGGTACTTTATAAATGTTTGCTGAAAAAGTCCACATACTTTTACAGGTTGATAAAAATTCTTTGGTTAAATAACTTTTAGAGGAACTATACAACTTTTAGAGGAACTACACAACAACTATACAACAATATCTGTGATTCCTTTACTTCACAGCCTCAATTAGCCAGACATGGGGGGGCTCGAAAATGTCTTGGTACATCTAAAGGAAAAATCAAGGTTTGTTATTCAAGTTCTCTCATTTATATGCTCTTTCAACAATAGACATTGTGTGTCTCCTACCTGTACTAGCAGCTGATAATAAAATAATAATAGTAATAATGAAAAGCTCCTGCCTTTATGAAATTCCATTATTCATATTAAAAACCAAAGCCCACTGTAGATCAGAATAATAAATTTGAAAGCAAGAAGAGTAAAGAGGGAACTTTAGAAGCAAGCACATTAGTAGAAGCAAGATGTAACAACTCATATCCTTTTAATAATGGAACGGAGTGTAAAATCTGAGAACCCCTAATGAAATTATGTACTCTAAAAACAAAGTCTCCTTGGGCAATTAACTCTACAACATCTCAGTGTTCCTTAAGAATAACCATATATTTCATGGATGTCCATGATGATTCCTCCAGAAAAGTTATATAACTTTTAAAATCAAGAACATGCTTTTGAAAAGTGTTCCTAAAATGATTGCCATCAAAGATGTACAAAGGATTATAGCAATTTTTATCTTCTAGGAAATGTGTGTGTTTAGAGCCCTTCTTCTGTGAAGATTTCAGCAAATGAGACATCACTATCACAATTTGAGATGAAAATGCTGTTTACAGGCATGACTTCCTGTGAAGGGCCAGTGGACTTAAATTTGACCACCTGCATAACGGAAGAGGCGGAGCTGTCACAGAGAGTGTCATGTCAATACAAAGCAACAATGTCACCACTTTTTTTTTAGATGCATTTAAGGGTTTTGAGAACTTACCGCCCAGAAGAAACTGGCTTAGGTGAACCAACATTTTCAAACAGTTGAGCTTTTGCTGCCACTCTGAAAAATGATTTAAAATGCAAGTTTTATGAAGTCAATCACACTCGTTCTGCTCAAAGTGAAATTCAGGATTACCAGTTAAACAAGACAAAAAATGGTTGTCAACCATTGCCAACATTGGAAGGGAATTTTAATTGTTTTAACCTTTAATGTCAATGAGACTTTTAGATCTAAGCTCCAGCTTACAGAGTACCAGACTGTAATAAACCTACAGCTACTTCCTCTGGGGATCTCACTGTCCTCATCCTTTTTATCTCAGAAAACCATGGGAGCAGTAAAAGGAACATTTTCTCTCTACTCTGCTCCCAGCAGCACGCTATTAACTCCTGTGGAGCCACAAGTGAAGATGCAAAGAATCAAATCAACATGACAAAAGAACCGTTGTTCATTCTTTTAGCTACGAAAACACTAATTATAACACTATTGATGTATTTTTTTATATGTGGACATACGTCTGTAAAGTGAGAAGGGCAAACTCTGAAAATATGGCCAATAAACAAGCCTGTGGTTTCCATCTTGTTTCAAATCATGAAGGGTGGGGCAGGCAGGTATGTTCTAATTGAACAGGCAAGACTATCGGGCATGACTGAAAAGAATTGAAAGGGTTTCTATATTTACTGGAAGACTCTATAAAATTCCTTGATCTTCTAAGCTAGATTAAAAAAAAAATCTATCTTATTTCTCTAATTGACAAACTCTTCTCCCAGAGCCAAGTCATTTGATTATCTCAAAGATCATTTTACACCTAATATAGAACACACGCTTTCCTCATTTGAATTTCTACTTTATCCTGACAATCACAAACAGAAGCTCTTCTCTTTCCTCCACAAAGAATGGAGTTTATATTCTCTCATCTTCCCTGATACATTGGCTTAACATTTCTTTCCCTTAATGGGTAAAACTACACACAGTAGGGAGTAGACACATTGACAAATATATTTGCCTATACCACTGTGACTGGATTTCCAACCAAAGGAGATAGCGTACATTGAACATGCTCTGCGACCAAAAGGTTCTTGTCAGAGAAAAGGATGAACTAATGAATTTATGACACAGTTCCTATAGAAACAGGCTTAGTAAAATGTCTTACTGGACTTTTAATGAATAATTAAAATGTCAGGAAGAATGCCATCATGTTAAAAATGGAGATGGTAAAATAGAAGGAGCACAGAATTGAAGTCAGAGAACCCTAGGTTGGAAATGGTAGAAAGCATCAGTTCCCATCATCTCTAAAATGTGGTTTATACTACCCATTTCAAAAGGACACTGCAGACCTTAAAAGCGATAACTCATGTAAAGACATCCAGTAATGGCTCAGATAGCATTAGGAAATTCTCAGCAAATGTCAGGAAAACAAAATGAAAGGGAGAGAAACTTTTTATTTCTAGATTTTGCTTACTTGTTTAGCCAAGTTTCCATTGTTCTTCTTCACCCACTTTCTATTCATGTCTATGTACCCTTCTCCTATCAGCCTTTACACTTCTGCATCATTTCCTTTGATGAGAAGTACCCCCTTTTGCTTTTCATATTCCTCATTCTCTACTAGCTGGTTTAAATCAGTGAGGACTCAGATATGGGGGTGTAGGATAGAAGGGAGAAAGACACTGCTTTAAAACAGTGAGGAGAGCAGGGACCTGGTTTATAGTCAATGTGTGGCAGTCTCTTCAGCTGAGAGATGGATATTTAGCTTTTAACAGGAACACTTTTAGTTCCAAAGCTTATAACTACTGTATTATACATCAATTTTCTTTTCCTCGAATTAAGTCATAGCTCTGCTTCAAAGGAAAGTGTTTGAAGTGCTGCCCTGTAAGATTCTGTACACATCCAAAGACTTCCACATCACTCATAGAACAGAAAAGAGTCTTACAGAAGTGGACTGTACCCACTCTATAGATAAAGTATTCCCAACATATTCAACTTGTGGGATTCCCAAGAGTTCTTCAGAAACGCTCAGCTCCTCTCTGTATCCCTGGGAGACACAGCAAATATACAAACGCTCACTTACACTGAGCCAGGACGCTGATAGCCATTGCTTGAGGCAGTGTCTAGTCTTAGTCTCCTGCACATTTTTGGAGGCAGGTCTGGGTTTGGTGAAGCTTTGGGTGTCTCCTTGGAACCTACAGAAGTTAAGCTTTGAATAGATCCACTGTAGCTCTTGTTTCCTAAAAAGAAAGCCCAAGAAAATAGGTAAGGTGCTATTAGACAACATAATAGCAGTAGCACAGTACATGTGCATAACAAAAGGAAGCATTTTTCTCTGGGCCCAAATGGGAAGGTACAGAATGTTCTTTGAGCACAGCAACCCATCACTCGGGGAGATCAAAATCTACGGTAATTACAAAGACATCACTTCACAGACACGGAAAGATTCAGGAAAAATGTCACAGTGCCTAGGTTGTAAAATCCAAGCACAGGAACAAAGTAGATAAGCATCATTAGTTTCTCCACCATTAACTTTATCCCTGCTTAACCATGCTAAATAATCCAGCAAAGGGACACTGAGACAATGACATCTTGTACAAGTTCCATTCTGCCTTACCTTCAACTGCAGAGATGGATCTGAGAGAAGAAGCAGAAGCTCTTTTCAGTCCTGAAAGCCCATAAGGCCCTTTCTTGACTAGGTCTATGGGTGGGGAAACATCTCCTGGGCTAGTGACCGAAGCAACACTCTGGCAATCTGATTCTGCATCTGTCTTGGTAGCATCTTCTCTAGAACTTGATTCAGGACTAGTTGTCCAGAGACCAAGGCTTTTCTGTCCATTGGAAGATGACGGGGTTGCAATCCAAGGAATCCCTCCAGATTTCTCCCTGGGCTGGCAGGAAGCTGACTTTGTAGTGCTATTTTGTTCAGAGGAATGAGAAGAGAGTGACTCAATGCTCCCCATAGGTGTGCTGTCTGGGCTGCTGCTATAGGAGTCACCTAAGGAGTAGGAGGGAGAGAGATAAAAGCAACTGTAACTATCTATTGATAACAGCATCACCAAAACCCTTCTGTTCTCCAACTTACCATGTGTTCTGTGGCCACCTGACTCCATTTAAGTGGTAGGCCCCCTACCTAGTATGGAGAACTGTCCTCGGTACTGGAGAAAGACTTTAAAATATGCATTTGAACTTGCTGAACGTATTTTTCAATACTATTTTAGGAAGATTATATATGTACCTATGAACTACCTGCCTTTAGGTAATAACTTTACTTCTCAAAGCATAAGTGGGTTAACTTGAATTCAGACAAAATTTGTTTATGAAACAGGATTCAGAAGAGAAATAAGATTCCTTCATGATATTACAAGGAATCAATGAAAGGGGGTATAGTAAAAACATATTTCTGCTTTCTTTTACTTTTCTGATCATAGGTGATTGATTCCAAGTCACGAAGTACTCAGCCTTCTTTCATTCAAAGGCACCACCTCAATTTTCAAAGGCTTTTTTCCTTTCCTGCTAAGAATATAGAAATGTAAGAAACTGGCTATTTTGCTGGTTTTATTTTCTAATGTTCCTAAAAGTAAGTTATAAGAAAAATCAGATAAAGCATAATAATACATTCATTCACATATGTCTAAATTAAAAATTAATAAACTATTTTTTAAAAATTTTTCTGGGTACATAATTGGTATGCATATTCATGGAGAACATGGGATATTTTGATACAGGTGTGTTGTACAATGTAAAATAAGCACATCACGGTAATGGAGCATCCACCTCCTCAGGCATTTATCCCTTGAGTTACAAACAATCCAATTACATTATTTTAGTTATTTTAAAATATATAATTATCATTGACTATTTTCTATTAAATATTGACTGTGGGCAAAAAATTGGAGTGGGGAGTATAAAATAAAATGAGAACGGCCATAGTTTAATGCATGCCATGTCTCAAGGTGACACTCACATCACTGAGGGCTTGGCTCAGAATTGTAAGTTAATGATAATGTGTATTGTTGCTTTTTATCTTTTATCTTTCAGACACTGATACCCAAGAGATAATGCTTTGAGAACATAATGTGAAAGGAAGGAAGAAAATGACAGCTTCAGTCAGACTTTATCTTGCTTTCTTCTTTACCACTTTGACAACAGGACAAAACCTGCTACAAAGTAGCACCCAATGTACTTAATCACAGCTTTTGTATCAATAATGAATTTGCTTACCCAAGCAACTGTACAACTATTGACAGAGAATATACAAATGATAAAAGAGGAGGTGTTAGGGAAAGAACATCAGTGTGAACATCTTCTATTTCTACCTAATTACCAATACAGTGAAGTACAGCTGAACTAAAGAATGAAGAAAGCATCTCCCTAAGGCCGGGTGCACTTACTATCGGGTTCGGCCAGGCATGGAGTATACCTCCCTCTGGGCTTCCTAGACCCTGTAGAGAGGCAGATTGCTCGTGTCCTTCGGGATCCAGATCGAGATTGAGGCTGAGGAAGAGGAATGCTTGGGTCTGGAGCAGTATGAAAAATCTACATATAAGAAAAACGGACCATGGTCAATAAAAGGGTGATATTGCCACTTTCATCATAAAATAAGCTTTGAACTATACACTACTTAATCAGCTGCAAAAAATAAGTATGCTAGAGCAATTGTAACTTTTCCATTTATCTGGAGTGTTATTTCTTTCACTGAGTTTTCTTTTTCATTCTCTCCCATTTCCCAAAAGTAAAATTTAGAAGATCTTTCAATAACTTTAAGAAACCTTCCAAATATGAACAAGACATATTGATGGTTTTTATTGTAATATTATCTTTCCACCTTCATACTCTGAAAAACACATAACCTGAGAGGAACTGAGGCTCATTCTGTATCATTTCTTCCACTGAATGGCTCCTTGCTTCTCAGGAGAAGATGCTGCCATGCTGTTGGCTCTGAGCTATCAAGGAGTGTGGCAAGCTGCAGGTAAAGGTATGAGCAGAGCTACAGGACACAGCCATGTGCTCTTGCATTCTGAGAGAGCTTGTGCCCTTAGACACTAAGGGCATGCTTCTGTGGGTGCTGGGAAGGGACCCAGGGGAGGAGAGGGCCTTAGTCATTCCCTCACAAGGACTAGATCAGAGATAAAAGGATTCCAAATTGTTAGACCTTAAATGGCTCAATTTGCTTAATACTCCAACTAATTCAGCTTTCAAAATTTCCCATTTTCATAGTTATTCTAAGATCTCACTTTTTTCAAGAAATCCTTAGGGACTAGATATAGAGAAGACTTCAAGACTGTTCCCTATATTTTTTTCTTTTGTTTAGTTAGAACATTACCTCTATATAATTAAGAGTTTGATTTCAAAGGGATACAAAGAGAAGCTTAAAATAGACCCAACCACAAAGTGATTTTAAAGTGTTCTCTGCATAGGAGTAATAAACTTACCATACAATGTAAAGAAGAAAACCTTCTGAAGTCAATTATGTACAAGGAAAGAAAACCATCTAACTGAAGGATTTTGGGAAGCACTTAAAAACTCAACAACAAGGAAAGAAAATTGAAGTCCCCATTAAGAAGTAATTTATATAAAACTTATGAGCTTTTTACATTTTATAGGAATAAATGATTGTACTGTAAAGTTCACAGATGATACAAATGCAAAATTCCTTTATAAAAGCAAGATATAAAACTTGACACTTCCACTTGAAAATGCAGCCTACCTTTTCATAGTGCTCTATCAGAATTTCCACCACAATATTCTGAAATTTAATATTCATCATAGCAGCCACAGTTTCTTCCTGTGCTCTCATTAGAGTTGGGCCAAATATGACACCAAGATTTGAGACAGTCATGAGATTTTGTTGGCTGTGTAGTGATACTCTGCAAATAACGAGCAACAAAAATATCTTAAGTTACATGTTTCAAAATTATGAAATAGTCTCTTCTATCAAATTTGTGGTGCAAAAAATGTAAAATATGCCATTATAGGCAAATTGTCCTACTTTTAGCCACTTCCAATTGGCATTTGGAGTATGGCCTAAAAAGATGTAAACAGATAACATTAACTCAAATAAAACATAATTACAGACAAAACAAATTAAAGAAGAAAAAACCCTAATTTCCTAAATCAAGTACAATCACCCTAGAAAGATGATCAGCTGCTTGTTATTTTCAATGCTACTATAATTCTTTTGGAACAAACAGTTAAGAGTAGACTGGTGGCAATTATACTCAGAGTCACCAAACATTGAGAACCTATTGCCAGGAATTTTCATACATATTATTATATTTAATCTTCCCAGTAAGTCAGACATTCCTATTGTACAAATTTTAAAACCCCAGAAGCTCCTAAAGAAAAACAGGTTATTTTGGCCGGCGCGGTGGCTTCAAGCCTGTAATCGCCCAAGCATTTTGGGAGGCCGAGACGGCGGATCACTGAGGTCAGGAGATCGAGACCCATCCCTGTGCAACCGGTGAAACACCGTCTTCTACTAAAAATACAAAAAACTAGCCGGGCGAGTTGGCGCGCTGTATCCCCAGCTACTCGAGGCTGCAGGCAGAGAGAATGGCGTGAACCTCGGGAGGCGGAGCTTGCAGTAAGCTGAATCTGGCCACTGCACTCCAGCCTGGGTGACAGAGCGAGACTCCGTTCTTCCCCAAAAAAAAAAAAAAAAAAAAAAAAAAGAAACAGGTATTTTGAGGTCACAACAAATTCAGGACAGAGGTGCTGTTTCAATTCAGGTCCCTTGACTGCAAGTCAATGGGTTCTTTGAGCTCCTGGGATAGTAGATCACTGGCCAATAAATGTTTCTTTTCTTTCTCCTTCATCTGTTCCATCCATCCATCCATCCATCCATCCATCCATCCATCCAAAACTTCCCTGAGTGCCTCCCTAGTGTTGGGTGCTGTGCTAGGCAAACAGTGAGACAAGGAGATGCGATAGCATCATTGCTTGCTTGACAGTAAAATAGAAAACCTCTGATATCACTGACCTAAGCAAAGTAATCCTAGCAACTATCAAGAATGACTTTGACTAGTTCACTAATTTATTCTGGAAATTAGGTACATTCTTTAGAGGATACCTCATTCGTTTGACTTATCTTTGAGTTTAACTACTCATTTTTCTATCTTACTCCAAGTCAGGTTATTAGTATAACACAAGATTATGTTTATGTCAGACTGACAATGCGTCACAAACTGCATTCTACAACCAAAAGTAAGATTTTATGGGAAATCTAGGATTTTAGACTATCCATGCAACTCCTGTCACAGAATAGGAAGAGAAGGCTGCCACGCTGACTGACATTTTCCTTATGCCATAGAGAGCACTAGCTAAGAAAGCATTTAGTTCAAGTAAGAAGAGTTTCATTCCAAGTTTCCTTTTAATATAAATCAAATATTATACATTAATTGCTTAATATGTGTTAGAAAATCTACTCAGGAAAATAGTATGTAAATGCAGTAAGCCTATCTAGATTCAGAGCTTGGATCCATCTCTTGGAAGTTGGGTAAGCTCATTTATGTTATTTAATATCTCTAGGTTTCGGTTTCCTTATCTGTAAATTATATAGGTTGTTGTGAGAATTAAATGAAATAATAAAATACATCATATATGATCTCAAGATAATATTATCTCCTGAAATTAAAATAGCTTTAGGCACTCTTGCTAAAATGTCATAGTTCCCATAATGTAAATAAAGTGGAATATAGTTAATATTAAGCTCATTAGGAATAAACTTGTGAATCTCAAAAACTTGGTTTTGAGGTGGGTTCATGACTACATTGCACAGAAGATGGATTATTTTGACGATTGATTTTCTTTTCATTGAATTTTCTTTCTGCTGGGCTACTCAACTGTTACAGACTCCCACTACTCACCATTTTAGCAAGTTCTACAACTTATTACCTCAACTCATGTAGGGAGCTGATACCCAACTGCTGTCTCCTGGAACATATCCCTTTCTTTTATTAAAAGAGGAAATGTATATCAAGATCTGTCAACTTGTATTGTTTCAAATCTAGGAGTTTACACATAAAGAAACCAACATCATACGCTTAAGAGTTCTGCTTATGGAAATGGTAGAACGTAAGGAGCCCCCATGGACCCAATACCCAGAGGAAAAAATCATAATGGATAAAAATTATTATTTAAAACCATACCCAAAAACACTTAAAGTCTCTAGAAAAAAACTTAAAGAATAAAGAAATATTTGTTCAAGCAAATCTACTAATTTTCAATAAGAAAAGCCAAGAGTCTGTGGCTTTTGAGGTACAACTGGCTCCCTCTTTCTTCCACCCCCAGCTCAATATGACTGAAACTCCACTCTGGGCAAATGTGGCCAAGAAGACAGGGCTCCCTCTTTTCTCAGCCCCAAGTCAAGGGATATAGTATCTCATGGGTTTGGCAGGCTGTGAGCATGTCTCAGGCCGTCTACCTGTGGGTTGCAGAGGCTGAATTCCCAGTGAATGCAACTGAAAAGGCACTCACAATTCAGCCTCTGTAACCCAGAGAATTCTTTGCCTCCAACTAGCCACACACTCAGGGTGGATAGCTTTACCTGAGGTGCAGCAGGCCAAGAATATTGGTGCCAAAATCTCCCTCATTTCAGGACTACCTCCCTCAGCCAGTGCCAAGAGCAATGGGTCAAAGATTTTACCAGAGGGAGTGGAGTCCATAAGAACAGAAAACTCTGACTCTCTCACTAAATCATAAGAAATAAGTAGGGAAAGAGACAGAAATAGCCCTCTTAGCATCATAACAAATCTCAAAGACTTTTTTTTTAAGTGACCTGGCAAGGAGCTGGAATTTAACTGGATATGCCCTAGGGTGTTGTCAAAAACAACAGGGCAATCTACTAGCAGTTAGTGAAAACTAACAAGCTGGATGTGATACCAAATGAAACAGACAGCTTTACAGACCCGCTAAGGAAACAAACAGAACTCTCCTGAAACTATTGTTATCCCTGGGTGACTGTGGTCATGTCCAAGACTGCATTCTCTGAAGAGATAATAGAAGAAGATTCACACTGAGGAGGAAATAGACTTCATTAAAATACTTGACTAAACATACTAAATTAGCCTGGGCACGGTGACTCAAACCTGTAATCCCAGCACTCTGGGAGGCCAAGGTGGGTGGATCACCTGAGGGTCAGGAGTTCGAGACCAGCCTGACCAACATGGTGAAACTTCATCTCTACTAAAAATACAAAATTAATCAGGTGTGGTGGTGAGTGCCTGTAATCCCAGCTACCTGGGAGGCTGAGGCAGGAGAATCACTTGAACCTGGGAGGCAGAGGTTGCAGTGAGCAGAGATTGTGCCACTGCACTCCAGCCTGGGTGGCAGAGTGAAACTCTGTCTCAAAAAAAAAAAAAAAGAAAAGAAAAAAGATACTAAATAAACAAGCAAACAACAATTAAGGCAAGAAGGATCAGTATTAGTATCAGTATTAGTTGCTACAAAACAGTAGCTAAAATGCCATGTCTTCAACCAAAAATTATGACAATGCAAAGAAACAGGAAAGTGTGACTGATATACCAGGAAAAAAGTAGATAATAAAAACTGCCTGTGAGCAGACCCAAACGTCAGATTTAAACAGAAAAAGACTTCAAAGAAGTCATAAATATATCCAAAGTCCTCAAGAAAACCATGTCTAAAGATGAAGTATGGAGGTGTGGTAGCAATGTTTCATCAAATAGAGAATGTCAATAATGAGAGAGAGGTTATTTTAAAAATAAGAACCAAATGACAATTGAAGTTGTAAAGTACAACAGCTGAAATGAAAAGTTCATTACTGGGGTTCAACAATAAATTAGACCTGAGAGAAGAGTGAATCAGTAAACTTGAAGTATCAATAGAGATTAGGCAATCTGAGGAATGGAGAGAAAGAAAAAAAAATGAAGAAAGATAGATCATCAGAAAAAAAATCTGTGACATTAAGCACACTCATAAATGCACAATGGAAGGACCAGTAGCAGATGAAAGAGAGAAGTAGAAAAAAATATTCAAAGATATAGTGGCTGAAAATTTTCCAAATTTGATTAAAAACATTAATCTATATGTCCAAGAAGCTCAACAAACTCCAAGCAGAATAACTGCAAAGATATCCACAGCAAGACACATCACAGTAAAAGTGCTGAAGCCAAAGACAAAAGAAAATTCTGAAAGCATTAAGAGAAAAGTCTTACTGGGGTCTACAAAGAACCCCAATAAGCTTATTTCTCAATAGAAACAATAACAGCTAGAAGGCAGAGGGATGGCATATTCAAAATGCTTAAAGAAAAAAAAGTCTGCCAACTAAGAATCTTCTATCCAGCAAAACTAACCTGCAAAAAGGAAAGTGAAATAAAGACATTTTTAGGAAAACAAAAAATCAGAGAACTTATTGCTAGCAGATCCGCATCACAAAAAATACTAAAGGACATTCTTCAGGCTGAAAGCAAGTGACCTTAGATTGTAATTCAAATGCACATGTAAAAACAAACAAACAAGCAAACAAACAAAAAACAAAAACCCAGTGTAGGTAATTAGGTAATTAAAAGAGTATAAATACATATTTCTTCTCCTTCCTTTTTTGATTTTAAAATGCAATTTTAATAATATGTATGTATTAATAATTATATTGTTGGGCCTATAGCATTTAAAAATGTAGTATATTTGACAGTAACAGCACAAATGAAAAGCATAAAGCAAAGCTGTACTGGAGTAACAAAATAATACCCGATGGTAATTCAAATTTACAGGAACAAATGAAAAGGTTAAAAAATGGTAAATAAGAAAGTTAATAAATGTATCAAACTCTATAAATGTACTTGCTCCTTTTTCTTCCCTCAACTTCATCTCTAAGAGGCATAAAATTATATAAATAAGTATAACAATGGATTGTTGGGATATAACATATATAGATATAACATGTTTATTAATGATAGCACAAAAAGGAGAAAGCAGAAATAGAACTATGTAAAAATAATGTTTCTATAGCTCACATGAATTAAGTAAAGTACATTCTGATAAGATGTATATGATAAGCCCTAGAAAATCTATTAGGACAAGAAAGCAGTAAAATTAAAACTGAATAGCAAAGACAACATGAAACATATAGAAAACAAAAAGAAAAATGGTAGATATAGGTCCAACCACATCAAGAATAACATTAAATGTGAATGGATTAAACAATACAATCAAAAGTCAGAGATTATCAAACTGAATTAAAAAAACAATAAGATCCAACTATATGCTTTCTACAGTAGATATACATTAGATTCAGAAATACAAACAGGTTGAAAGTAAAAGGACGGAAGATGTATCATGCAAACAGTAACCAAATGAAAGCCAGAAGAACCGTACCAATATCATACAAAATGGATTTTAAAACAAAGAAATGCTATTAGAGATAAAGATAAAATATAATGATAAAAGGGTCAATCTGGCCAGGTGTGGTGGCTCATGCCTGTAATCCCAGCACTTTGTGACACTGAGGCAGGTGGATCACGAGGTCAAGAGATAGAGACCATCCTGGCCAACATGGTGAAACCCCATCTCTACTAAAAATACAAAAATTAACTAAAATTAGCTGGGCATGGTGTCACGTGTCTCTAGTCCCAGCTACTCAGGAGGCTGAGGCAGGAGAATCGCTTGAACCCAGGAGATGGAGGTTGCAGCAAGCCAAGATCATGCCACTGCACTCCAGCCTGGTGACAGGGCAAGACTCCGTCTCAAAAAAAAAGGGGTCAATCTAACAGGAATATATAACAATTATAAACATATGTATATATAGTTAATAACAAAGTACTCAAATACATGAAGTAAAGTCATGCGCTCCTGAGTGGGCTTTCCAAACAGTGAATCAAGAGTTTTGTTTAGTTTTACATTTGCACTGAGTAAGGATTATTGGTCACCTGAATATTATTTAATTAAAAACATCAATTGGCAAATGTAATAACACTAGCAAATATCCATGTGTAAAACGAAAAGATTTTAATTTAGGAGAAATCAACTTTCACTTCTTACTTTACATTTAAAAGAAATTCCATAATAATTTTCTAAAATGTTATAGCTCCTAATGAATAAGTCCACCTACAAATTTTTTTGTAATTTAATAACAATTTTAAATATTTAAAATTAGTTGAGAATAAAAGAAAACACCACAGATGGCAAACAAAAGGACTCTTAGGAAGAATTCAATGATTTATACTGTTTCTCAGAGTTAATTAATGGAAATTTGGAATCAGTCCTTTAGTCTTCAGAATCCCAATCTAGGTTGATTGTCCTAATTTTTTTTCAGCCATGAAAGGTTTCAGCCAGGGATCAAGAGTGTTATTAGCTGTTTGCTGTTTTTATAAGTAAATTTGTGGTGATCTGAATGTACGTTCCACAGCTCCTATTTGGTGAGCAAGGTTTGACCTTTTGAAAGTTCAAGAAAGAAGCTAGGAATGGTGGAGAAGGATGAGCAAAGTAATTTAAGCATTCTTTAGTGGCCAGATACTCTCCTGTGCTATTGCCTGTGCCAAAGCCACACAGAGTCATATTAAGGATACGGCTTATGTTAAGCTATTATTCTGGATAATTAAGCAAACATATTTTGTGTGACACACATGTGGATTTTCAAAGGACATTTTCAAAGCCTTTGCTAGAAAATTAGTTTGAAGACCAACAAGAAAATGTCTAATAAATTGTATAGTTAAATTTCATGAAGAGGTCACACAATTCAAAACTAATACTGACCAACAATAGCAAGTCCTATGTTTATTAGCTAAAAGAAGTGCTGCTATGGGTCAATAGTTAATGATGAACTTTAAGTGATGTTGATCCTAGTAGATTTCCTTTTTATTTTAAATAGTGGTGGTGGTAATGGATATGTGGGGGAAGATTTACATTATCTAAAAGCCTGCAAGTTGAGATGAGATTTATGAATATGTTTATGTAGCACTACAGAATGAGCATCTGTTATCCAAAATGCTTGAGAACAGAAGTGTTTGGATTTCAGATATTTTTCAGATTTTAAAATATCTGCATTATTGGCCAGGCGCGGTGGCTCAAGCCTGTAATCCCAGCACTTTGGGAGGCCGAGACGGGCGGATCACGAGGTCAGGAGATCGAGACCATC
>NW_016808811.1:837534-844937 GCF_001698545.2 Rhinopithecus bieti
AGTCCGGGTGACAGAGCAAGACTCCGCCTCAAAAACAAAAACAAAAACAAAAACAAAAAACAAAAAATAAAATAAAATAAAATAAAATAAAATATCTGCATTATATTTACCAGTTGAGCATCCCAAATCCAAAAAGTTCCAATGAGCATTATAATTGAGCAACATCTTGGCACTCAAAAAGTTGTAGAATTTGGAGCATTTTGAATTTTTGATTTTCAGACTTGGGATACTCAAGTTTTATTTCAAATGTATATGGCTCAAATGAGCATAAATTGGGTTACTACTTATTATGAAGAATGAAGGATTAATCATTTTATTGTAAATCATGGTACTCATTAAAATGGGAAATATGGTACTCATGAAATATTCCCATTAAAACATTTCCCATTTTAATGAGTACCATGATTTACAATAAAATGATTAATCCTTCATTCTACTAAATAATGCTACAGGAAATTCTTAAGTAAGTTTAAAACTGGATTTAGACATTTGTTTCCAGCAGCATGGCAAATTCACTTTGGGCTTAAATATGTGTTTGTCTCTCTCTCTGTATCTTTCAATTTATAGAGATAGATAGTAGATAGATATAATATTTATAATGATTAATTTTGCATGTCAGCTTGGCTAGGCTATGATACCAAGATATTTGGTTGAAGATTATCCTAGATGTTTCTCTTAAGGTATTTTGTTCAGATGACAACATCATTTAAATGAGTAGTCTTTAAGTAGAGTAGATTACGCTCCATAATATGGGTGGGCCTCATCCAATCAGTTGAAGGTCTTAAAAGAAAAAAAACAAAAACAAAAAACTGAGTTCCCAGAGTAACAAGGAATTCTGTCTCAAGATTGTCTTTGGATTCAAGCTTCAACATCAACTCTTCCCTGCCAGCCTGCACCGCAGATTTCAGATGTGTTAGCCTCAATAATCAAGTGAACCAATTCCTTAAAATCAACCAATCAATCTCTATCTCTTTACACATATATTAAATATATGTACATGCACACACACACAGACACTATTGCTTTTGTTTCTGCAGATAGCTCTGGCTAATACAGTATTTTTATCTACAAAGAGAGATTTTAAATATATGAATAAACTAGCAGCAAAGTTAGAAAAATCTCCAGAGATCAAGTGAAATAATGAATACATGGAGGGAATCTCACAGTTAAGTGTTAGTTTTACCTAGGGGAACCTGTTGACTTTAGTAGTATAGAGCACTGGTCTTCAAACTCATTGCTTATAATGCACCTAAAAGAATTGGGAGGAAAAAAACTATATACGCCTTCATTTTTAAGTTGACACATCTACTTGTTTCATCATTAGTTTAACAATTGCAAAGGATATAATTATTTGCATAATTATATGCAAATAAACATATACAGGTACACACACTCATATAGAAATATCTTAAAAACAAACTGCCATACCATTTTTTAAGCAAATTCAATGGACTCTAATTATAATACCAATATTATAACATCATCACACACTTTAAAAAGACATGAACAAACTTAACAGATGAACAATAAGTTAAATGAACAATGTAAGTTAGAGAATTACTTGACCAGATGCTTTATTAAGATGTCCAGCATCTCTCTGTTTTTCTCCGGCAATTTGTGCACCAATGCATGTACAGCCTCCACCCTGTAGTTCTGGTCATCAGATTCTGTTACATAAAAAAGGTTGCAAATGTTCAAGTTTTAATTGCAATTCAACTGTATTTAATTGCATTCAATTGAATTTCATTCAATGTAAATATTAGTAATCTAATCACAACTACCACGTCTACCCCTCATGCCTCACAGGCACTGCTTCATGTAGTACCATCATTATCATTCCTTATGACTTGCAGAAGTTGAGTAACTCGCCCATGGTCATGAAGTTATTAAGTAGAGAAGCCAAAGAAGCCCAGTTCTACAGATTCCACACAGATGCTCTTAGCCACTCAACTGTATACTTTGATACAGCCAATACGCATCACCTGCTTGAGTTTTACTACCTAAAGACACATCAAACCTTTAGATATGTGAATGACCACAGTAATTGCTATAGATTTCCTAATGTGCCAGTCACTAGAGTACGTATTAGTCCATTTATATGGTTTGGCTGTGTCCCCACCCAAATCTCATCTTGAATTGTAGTTCCCATAATCCCTACGTGTTGTGGGAGGGACCCAGTGGGAGGTGAGGTAATGCTGTTCTCATGATAGTGAGTGAGTTCTCATGAGATCTGACAGTTTTATAAGGGGCTTTTCGCCTTTCCTCAGCACTTCTCCCTCCTGTCACCATGTGAGGAGGCACCTTCTGCCATGATTGTAAGTTTCCTGAGTTGCTCCCAGCCATGTGGAACTGTGAGTCAATTAAACCTCTTTTTCTTATAAATTACTGAGTCTTGGATGTTTCTTCATAGTAGTGTGGTAATACACCCATAGAAAGCTCCTAGAGATTCAACCCAGTGTAACCAGATGAAGCCCCACATTCCTCTCATTTTACAAATATAAAGACAATACAGAAGAACTGTTCTGAAATGTTAGCATTATTACATAAACATAAGCCCCATAGATTTACAGCCCATAATGACAATGGTAAATGTAAAATATAAGAATCATCTATGGCAAGCGTAGTATGCCAAGTGAAAGCTAAGATGTTGGCATGTCTGCTAGAGAAATGTCTAACATTTCAGAACAAGAAAGCTTCATTTAACGTTCTCTTACTGCGGCAAATAAATTCTGGGATGATTCCCCACTGTACCAAATTCTTTCTCCAGAAAGTACCTTGACTCACAGGATTCATATTATGGGATTACCATTTCATCTGGGAGCAGCTATTTAGACATGGGGTGAAGAGAGAGCCTGGCTCAGGCTAAACATGAGGTCTAACCTAGCAAATGGAATGGAGACATCAAAAATCTGATCATACTGCTGGCTATGTGAAAAGGCAGACAATGTAAAATCAGAGCTGAAGTGACCAAATGTACTCCAAGAAAATCTGACTGGGAAGGAAAGTGAGAATGATAGAAATACAGTAGAGAACAAAGATGAGAGATCCTCAGGAAAGAGTGAGCAGAGAAATGTCAAATCCCAAGTTGGCAGTTCCTGGTTGCAGGCTCATGGAAACCCTGATCTCTGTTCTTGCCAAGGAATACACTGAAATATCCCTTAGGATCTGAATAACTTCCCCTTTATACTGAGCTGGACTTCTGCTGCTTGAAACCAAATAACCTAATTTTCTTAACTTAGCATCTAGTAAATATGGCTATCTTAGGTCCAGACAAAAGATGAGTTCATATATATAAGGATATATTTTAAGTATCATGGTCATGAATATTATTATTATAATATAATTACCATTTGCTACAGAAGCAAATGGAGAAAAAACTTGTGACCAAAAGCTTGTACTGAAACAATAAGCTCATTGAGCCATTTTAGCCAAGTAGCTCAAATTTCCTTTGTTATAAAGCAAAATTTCTGTAAGACAGGGTTCTGGGTTAAGAGTAAAAACAAAACAAAAATCTGGCTTGCAGCCCTGATTTTGCCATGAATTTATTAGTGTCATTGTACATATTATTTGCCCCCTTTGGGTCCTGATTTCCTAGTTAATAGAATGAGAGGTCAGATTATATATTTTCTCTGGTCCTGTATGTCCTACAAAGATTTCTATGAAGAGGAGGTAGAGTGGAGAGCTTCAAGAGAAAACTAAATAGTGTAGATTTATAGGAGATCATGTGGTTAGTCATAAAAGCTGGATTGAAAACCGAGGTCATTCAATTTTATCTGACACTTTTATCAGCATACATTTCCTGTGACATTACAATGTGTGCAAATAAACTAACGCAACTAATTTCTTTCTTGGATTGTGAAAAATAATCTGGTTGTAGTCACACCTCATACATCTTAACAATGAAATGCCAGCTCTTAATTATTACAAGTTGTTGTGATGGGCTCAGGTGGCACCTGGCACTTCAGTCTCAATGGTTTACAAATACATGTTACTAACTTCTCATATAGCATATGTCAACTCTTCCTGCTAATATTTTAAATTGATCTCTCTATTCATATCACATGGTGGCAATCACAGATCTAAACAAATGACATAAATGTGATCATTGCAAATAAAATATGAGGGAGAGGGGATTGATGGAAGTGCCTGCTGTCTGCCAAAAATATTTGACTCATCTCCAGACTGAGGAATATAGCACATGAGCATGTGCAGGGATATAACTGTCTGTACATATTCAGAGTCCTGCTTAGTTGATCTTATAAGAAACTGATACTTGTCATTCAAATAAGATGAAATTAGAATAATAAATCCTCATGGTTCTTTCTAATCACCAGACTGTTACCCAATGAGGTCTTGCTAAGTGTCAACATATTTCAGTTAATTCTGCAATTTCTTATTGGCTTCTAAACCACATTATAAATTACTAAATATCAGATTAACAACTTTTTTTTGTTTTGTTTTTTTTAATTTGAGATGGAGTTTCACTCTTGTTGCCTGGGCTGGAGTGCAATGGCGCAATCTCGGCTCACCGCAACCTCCGCCTCCTGGGTTCAAGCGATCCTCCTGCCTCAGCCTCCCGAGTAGCTGGGATTACAGGTATGCGCCACCACGCCCAGCGAATTTTGTATTTTTAGTAGAGACAGGGTTTCTCCATGTTGGTGAGGTTGGTCTCGAACTCCTGACCTCAGGTGATCTGCCCACCTCGGCCTCCCAAAGTGCTGGAATTACAGGTGTGAGCTACCGTGCCCAGCCCAGATTAACAACTTTTTAAGCAATACTTGAAAAAAATCTTCACTAGCTGATACTAGTAATATATGCCTAAGAATGGCAGCATAAAACTACATCAATTATAAAGTGTATGTGATTCAAGTATACTTACTAACAGCAATGATAAAATCTTTGTGCAACTTGTAAGTCATCAGTGGTTCTGCAAGGCACCTACAACAGAGAAGTAAAGCACATGATAGAATGGTAGTATCTTTTATTCTCCCCTAAACTTTAAGTGTTTCTTTAAGAATTAGGTGACTGTCATTCATCAATTAAAAATAAAATAATATATAAATAAATAAATAAAAGAAATGGGTGATTTGGCAGTTTGATAAAGTTCCAGTAGTGGGGCCACAGAGAGACCTCAAATGCAGACTTCGAAGACACCAATGTACTTCTTTCCATGACTGTATTAAGAGGGGAGACTGGGAGACAATTTTTTCAGTGTCAGAATTACCTTACCAGAGGAACAAATATGGGAACAATAGTTAAAAAACAAAACAACACAACTTTCCATTCCAATTTGCTATTTTAAAAAGTACATAGAAATCCTATCTACAAACTTCATCTGAAACAACAAATACTAATTCAGTATTCAATATTATATAGTCTTTTAAATTATTATTGGAAAAATCAAGTACAAGTTCCAGAACACTAAATGTAAATCTTACCATGTCATGCTATTTCACCTTTTGTGAGGGAACTGAGCTACTGAGTGAAGCTTCTGGACACAGGCTCCATGAAGTCCCACGGTTACTACCCAAGGGGTGAGTCAGAGACTGCATCCAGAGCACTAGGAGTTAAACCCTCCTCACCTGAGGTAGTTTTTCAGCCCACTCGTTATCGTCTTATTGTCCCACAGTTCAATATCAATATCAATATCAGGAGGGGATTTAGGAGCTGGAAATAATAAAACAAGGTATTTAAATTGTGTAGTTCAAAATATTCCTTATGCAATTACGAAAAATGGGCACAAACATAAGTAGGTCAAAAGAGAGAGGTCTTCATTTCTTAGAATGCAAAGAGTTAACGTTAGGACTGTTGTTTGTGTGAATTGATAAAAAGCTGACACTAAAACTCGAAGATATATCCTATGAAATAAGTCTCCCAAATGAAATTATTGCTAATTGCTAACATGACAGAGCAGTTACCATGTGCCCAGCATGCGTCTAAGTGCTTTACAGAGATTAACATATCCAATTCTCACAACTCTTAAGAGGCAGGTACCATTATTATCCCTATTTTTATAAACGAGGAGGCTGAGACACAAAGACATTAAGCAAATTACTCAAGGTCACAAAACCTGTAAGTTGCTGAGCTAGGATTCCAAATGACTGTAGCTAGCATCCATGCCTCTTATTGTATCTCTAGCTTACCAAAGGACACTTGGGAGAAAAAAAATACAGTATTATAAATATGCCCTCTCAAATTCTCATTGTTCATCTATTATAAATAAACATTAAAAACTGAATATAAATATGAACTTTAAATATTATTTGAAAATATTCAAAGTTGCACTAGTCAAAGAAGCCTATACTTTAGATTACCTATAAGAACACAAAACTTATGTAAGTTGCTTCATCCGAAACTTACAAAATATGGTATTCATGAGTTTTTGAACTTTGGAGTTCACTCCTCCTATTCGGTAGAGTCCTAAAATGGTGATACCTAATAGGAAGGAAAATCACAAGAAAATGGCTTGAGATACAGCTCGGCAAGTACAGAATGTTAAAAACTCAGACATATGCCTAACAAAATTTGAAAGCTACTTATCCAATTTCACAGTATAACTTTAGCAAAGCTATCCTGGAAACACCCATCAAACTTATATTTCTCAGAGCAGACACTGAATAGTGATTTGAAAGTCTTTGAAGATCTTCAAAGTAGCAAAGTGTAGCTGCCTATTCACCATCATTTGAATATAAAAAAGCAATGGAGATGGGAAGGGATGATCGGTATTACTCATGTTCTATTTCTTTAGAGTCATGGAGTCCTCCTGCATGTTGAAAAGTCCTATGGCATTTATATCTTCAGTTTAGAGATGAGGAAACGGATTCAGAGAATTCAAGGAAACTACTTTTCAAAACGTTGAAGTGGTAACACTTAAAATTTAAATATAAGTTTATGGAACTCCAAAGCCCAATATGAATGTTGCTTTAGCCAAATTTTCCTGGAAGTGAGTCCAACATTTAACTGGAGTGGACTTCAAGACAGAGGTCATGATTGGAGTGAAGAAAGGTGCCAAAGCTCTGGCAGTGACAAATCAGCAAAAGAAAGTATATAAGGAAGGAAGGGAGCGAAGACAAGCTCCTTAGGAATCTTACCTCCTCAATGATTGGGGAAAAAAAAAAAAAAAAAAAAAGAGGCCGGGCGCGGTGGCTCAAGCCTGTAATCCCAGCACTTTGGGAGGCCGAGACGGGCGGATCACGAGGTCAGGAGATCAAGACCATCCTGGCTAACACGGTGAAACCCCGTCTCTACTAAAAAATACAAAAAACTAGCCGGGCGAGGTGGTGGGCGCCTGTAGTCCCAGCTACTCAGGAGGCTGAGGCAGGAGAACGGCTTGCAGTGAGCTGAGATCCGGCCACTGCACTCCAGCCTGGGCGACAGAGAGAGACTCCATCTCAAAAAAAAAA
>NW_016808811.1:846242-854415 GCF_001698545.2 Rhinopithecus bieti
AAAGTAAAAATAAAAAAAATATATATATATATGTGTGTGTGTGTGTGTGTGTGTGTGTGTGTGTTTAGCACTCTAAAAAACAACTTCAAAACTCTAGAAATAAAAATGTCAAAACTAAAATATGTATTGCCATCAATGGGAAGTAGCTCATTTATTTCTTTGTCCCCACTGTCCTAGGACAAGAGAACAGAACTCAGTGAATACTTTCAGTGAACTCAACACACAAAAATGAATGGCCATGGCATCTTATTAGAGTACAGCTGATGACCTACCCACATGAGAGTGAAGCTTTTCTTGGACACCAAAGAGAGACTGGTTGCTTCCAACAACCCCAAAATGCCCAGCGTAACACTAAGCATTCAGATATTTTAAAATATTTATTGAATATAGGACACAGGTAAGATGGAAAAGTGAGGAATCATTTAATTTTCAGTTTTAAGGACAACAACAAAAACTGAGACAAAAAATGTAACCCTAGGTAAAACAAGACACTAGCATTTTATATCAATTAAAACTGCAAGTTCCTGACATTTAAAATGTTTGGTACTAGAGGTCACATTATTCCGCTTTTCAACAAAAGATGTATTAAGAGAAAAGACAATCATTTTAAAAAATTTCAACAGAACTTCCTTTCAACAAAATATAATGAAGATAGTTGTGACATATAAAACAGAATTTCTCTCTTAAGTATTCATTTTGAGAAAAATAAGTAATAACCAGGCTGTACCCCAAAGTATACTGGGATATTTGGCAGCAATATTCCAGTCTTTTCTAATAAACTGATATCAAAAGCTCATCATGTAGAATAAAATCTTACTGAGAGTCAGTCTAACTGCAGGGTTTTTCTACGGATGCTTCTGTTCTGACATATTCCATGGATCCTGTACTTAGCTCCCGTCATGTGAGTAAATACAACATTATCAATCAATTCAGAGATGTGGAAGAATATACTGTGTTGGCAAAATAACCATGAATTTTGTTTCCTTTGCCCATCCTTTGCTTTGACTGAAAGAGTAGTTTCATGGTGCAGAGATAGTGTCCAGCTTTGTTTAAAGCCAGGAAAACCTAAGGCCAGTTCTCAGCTCTAGTATCACTGCTGTATGTCTGAGGTGGGGGAAATGTATCTATTATTTTATAAACTCAAGTTCCTTCATTTATAAAATGAGCGAAATAACAATACCTAAGTTAAACAGATGTAGTAAGATGAAGACAAATGGAATGAAACACTGAAGAGTGCCTAACAATGGAACAAGAGGAATTCAATGCTGGGTTTTTTTTCCTATCTGCTCCTGTCTACACATCACTGCTATATGAAGGAAAACATAAGAAATTATAAAAGAACTCAGTCATTAGTTTTAACTAGATGAGAGGGGCAGTAGTTACTCTTTCACTTGTTAGCTCTGTTACTAGGCATGGTTTTGATCTCTCTGTGCCTCAGTTTCCTCTCCTACAAAATAAAGGTAATAGTTTCTTCTTCATAGCACTATTTAAAGATGAAGTAAGTTAACATTTGCAAAGCTCCTAGAATAGCGTATGCTTAGAATATAGTAAGTGCTTTAAAGTATTGGCTCTTATCATTATCATTATTATTGACTAGAGAAGAATGCAAATCTCTACATATGTAAACTTCGTGAATAAGGCATTCTTCCCACATGGCTAAAATCACTGGGGCTTGAGGGACAGTCAGCCACAAGTGTTGATTTTCAAAAAGGCATATATCACTTTGTCACTTATTTAATAAGTTGTATATTAAGAAATGTCCCCATGTGATCATTATACTTCAATAAATACAATGAAAAAACATATCCTCTCACTAGAGCTAAACAGACTATAGCAGACTGAAATTACTGTTTACCCATATCTGTTGTCCCTCCCTACAAGAAGATTAGATTTCTCAGCATCCTTGAAGCCAGACTTGGTCATGTGATACCCACTAACAATGAAATATGAACATAAGTGACACATGTCTTTACCCAGTAGCCACTAAGAGCCAGTATGTGGCTTGCAATTTTCTTTTTCCCTTGTCACAGGATCAGCAACGATACAAAGGGAGGCTTCTCTACCAACTCAAGTTCCAGAGTGAAAGCAACGTTGAGAGCCACCGCTGACCTATATGGACATGTACTATAAAGAAGAAACGAACCTTTATTGTCATCAGCCTCTGAGACTTGAGGATCATCTATTACCAAGCATAACCTGGCCAGTTCTGATTTAATTGTATATAACTTAATTCACTATGGCAAAACTCACGGAAATAAAGGCAACCCCACATAATGAACTTTTTTCCTCCCTTAACTAGAATGTATCCCTTTTGACTACTGACTTGTCAATTCACATAACAAAGGCAGCAAAGTGCAGCAGTGGCAGGGCCTGTTGATGGTTGCTTTGCAAACAACCATCAACTATAGACAGTGCCTTCACTTTAGTACCCAGCGATTTCTGCTGAGGTCTGAGAAGAGGACAAGATGGCTCAAATAGTTTGTCTTCCAATGACTATGGATGAGGTAGTCACAAGGATTGTCATTTCTGAGGGAAGTCAGGGGCAAACACATTCTGTAATGGAAAATGAGCAATTTTCCAAAGCCACGAAGGGGTTACTATACTTAATGCATCAGTGCTCATGAGATTTCAACTACAACGGGTCCTCTTAACCTCCAAAAAACAAACCAAAAAACAAAAAATCACAAACACCTGAGAACTCTTCAGTGTTCAAATGTCGATGGAAAGGGTTATTATTAAATCAAATTGCACCATTGAAAAGGCTGATAATTAATGATAATTCTCCTTCGGTGGAGGACAAGGTACTCCTGTGGCAACAGCACAGAGAGGAGGATAAGTATCCTACACAGGAGAAATATGGATTGCTGGTTCGGGTTCAATGCTTGGCCCAGAGCAGGCAGCCAATACATGCTTAATTGACTGATGGCTTGCTAGTTACTGGTTTGTACCAGGATTGCTCAAGTACCTTCTCCGATGGGTTCTATAAGGGTTAGAGTTTATCAGCTTATATGAGCTATATTTGTGAACACTTTCCCAGTTCCAAGCCCTACCCCAGCCCTGCATCTCCTCCATTTTAGAGAGAATCAGAGGGATACTCAGATTACAACTACTATCAAATTCTATAATATGAGAATTAGAATTCTATAACATTAATGATACTTGGCCTTCATGGGCGAGGGTAGAAGCAGAAGACCGACTAACTTAGTTAACTTAATATATTCAATCAAAAGTTCAGTCTAAACCTTATTTTTTTCCCCTGTGTAAATTGTTCAGGGATAAAGCTTTTATTGAAACCTACAAAAAGTTTCCATAAGGCAGTTTAGCAGCACAAAAGCTATTAATCTCAACAGAATTCAAACAGCCATGAGGAAAGGAAAAAGAATAGTCTTCCACAGAGCTAACAAAGCAAAAGTCCTTGTACCTTCAATTTACTAGCAATTCAAAACCTAGTACGTCCTTACAGATGTAATCTACTTGACCTTACAGTACATTCTCAGGGTTGACAAAACAAAGCAACACTTGTCTTTACTTTTCAGTTCACTTTGCTGATCTCCTGTTTCAGATTAAAAGGTCCCTTATCACAGATAAATAATATCATGCTATGTGTTAACTGAAATAAATAAAAAATAAATGAGTGCATTTATCAATGTTCATGACACCTGCTGGACCTTTTCTTTTCTCCTTAAGGATGGGCAGTTAACTCCACAGCCCTGGCCCAAATTGTTCTTTCATTCTGCTCTGCCCATGAAGAGCACTTGAGCTACGACAATCTTCCTGGGTCTCTGTGATAAAAAGAAAACTGTCAATGATCAAAGATTGGGGGATTATATGGTAAAGAAGGAGGATGATAACCTAGCCACATCTGAGAACTTCCAGAACTCTCTAAACCACAAAATGAAGCCCAAGAACATTTATAACAGATGGTAATTGCATAGAATGATAAGGAGCAAAAAAAGCTTATTGCTGTGGAGAATAGATAGACAGGTACACTTGAGGAAAGTCACTGAAACATACAAGCAGAAGTTTAGAGCTGTTGGGAAATTTCAAGATTATCTTCTGTTCCAATCCCTGCAATTTTGTATATAAGGACTGAATGTTAGGTGACTTTGTCATTACACATGTAAATACTGACTTTTATTAGTGGAAACATCAATGGAAAAGAACTTCCTTTTTCTTATTCACAGTACCTGGAGTAGAGTAGGTGCACAATGGAATATTGTTGAACTGACTGTATGAGGGAATGAGACCTAAGTGCCTTTTCTTTCACAATGCTCACTTTCTCCAGACTCAGGGTTGAAGGACCAGCTCAGAAGCCATCACACAAAACTCATATTTGAATGGGGACAAGGCTCAGGGCACCAACAGAGAATGTCAGAGAAAGAAAGCCTAGAAGAAATGTTAACTGCTTTTGCCTCTGTTAATGACTGGTCCCAAGATGGAGGTCTTGGGGCAGGAAAGGTATGTCATAAAATGTAATTTGTTCCTTTGAAAGATGTATTCAAATGGCAGAACTATGGAAAACATACGGATGAGCTACTTTTACAAAATGTCCCCGTGGCATGGCTTGAGGACTAGTTTAGTGCTAATCTTAATTGAATGGCATGTGATTGAGGATTCGTTTAGTGCTAATCTTAATTGAAAGGCACTTGTTTAATATTGATGATACATATTACTACTACAAAAATAAATTCATTCCCAAAGTCTTACAATTTCAGGATATAGCAGCGTATTTTACAACCAGAAAAGTATTTGTAAATTCAATACCCTGTAATTAGTCAATATTTTGGTTTTTTATTTGATGTTTTTTTCATAAAGGTGATTCAAGCTTTCCTTTCAGTTGAATTACACAAGTTTCATTTAAGGCATCCATATTTTGAAAATGGTAAATTAAGAGTAACTATTAATACAAGGTAGGAAGACTTTTGCATGTTAGTCTTATAAAGAGTAGCATGAAACTACATTCACAGCATAATTTTATTCTTCATTCCATGGCATTTGTCTCTGTAAATTCATACTATGGCCCTATTTTAGAACATTAGGTATTTCTTACACTGTTGCTTGTAGGATTTTCAGCAAAGGCACAGATGTTATGATTGCTTCTAAATGGCTGGCATTCAAAACAAACTTTTACCTAAGTTTTATATTTTACCATCCTAAACTTCATTGTCTTCAGCAGTTCAAAAACACTAACACATATTATGCAAAACTGAGTTTCCAAAGGAGAACAAGAGTATTTTAGAGTAAGTGGAAGCCATCTGAATTATGGAGGATATAAACGAGCACTCTTCAAAGTGGCCGGTGAATTAGGGCTGGTACTGGTTTCCAATACCAATTACAAGAGAAGTTACATATTAAAATTGAGCAATGCTACTTTTAGAGGAGTCAAATATCAACTAAAAAGAAATACAAGATCTCAAGAACAGGATGATGTACAAAAAAATAGTTAGAGGGGCTGACAAAAAGAAAGATATAAACTGATTTAAATACTTAACACAATGAGCTCACATGACTTATTCGAGACCTAACAGGTATGAGAATTGCACAATCACTGAAACACAAATTTACCCGAGACAGGAGTTCGAGACCAACCTGGCCAACATGGTAAGGCCCCACCTCTACTAAAAACACAAAAAATCGGCTGGGTGCTGGACGAGGTGGCATGAGCCTGTAATTCCAGCTACTTGGGAGGCTGAGGTAGGAGAATCGCTTGAACCCAGGAGGCGGAGGTTGCAGTGAGCTGAGATCTTGCCACTACACTCAAGTCTGGGCAACAGAGTGAGACTCCATCTCAAAAAAAAAATAAAAAAAAAGCCTCACTCAAATGAATTAGTAATACCACAATGTCCACCCCAGAGCTGCTGGCAGCTAAGTTCTGGAAAGTGAGTCCAATCCTGTGCCTTTGAGCCAGGGTTTCTTTTATTGGTACCACCTGCCACAGTCTTGACTTTTCAATAGGGTAGTGATTCTGTTTGGGTGAGGAAATTTGAATCCCCATGTGTGTGACAGCTAAAAATAATGTAATTTTCAATAAGTGTAGCTTATGCAAAAGTAGTAAGACCTTTGGAAATCACTATGTATTTTTGTGTGTATTTATTTAGCATGTTTACAACACTTAATTTTAACATAGTACTTAATCCCTGCATTTATAAAGTGATTTAGATTTAAAAAGTTGATAGGTGTTTAAAAGATTATATTTGTCAGGATCACAAATCTGTCTAGTTAGGGTGACTTTGAGAGAATAAAATTTACGATTTTGTCATCAGTTGATATGTCTAAAGAAATTTGACTGATTAAATGTACAAATGGGAGAATTCTGTTAGAATTATGAAAACAAAATAAAGTGAAAATGATTTAGTTTTAAAAGTTAGTGCAATTACAAATAAGATCTGTATATTGATTAAAAACAGGCTTCAAGTAAACATATGGCTTAAAATAAATCAAATATTAAAAATAAAACTTAAAGCTTAAGATTCATAAATTTAAGCACTAAAGTAGAAGCTTGTAATATTTCTTCTATGACCAAAAATCTTCCCATGGGTAATAAAAGCCTACTGGTACTAATGAGAAGAATAAGAGCAAATCTGTGCTCAGCACATGTCTCAGGAAAGGCCTGTATTGACGACTATGGAGAAGAGACGGGTTCTGTCACAAGGAGCTCAGAGTACTGTGTAGGAAACTAATACACCATACAAAAAGCCAGAGTGTGAGAAATGATATAAACACATGCACTCTAGGACTGCTACTTTTCTGAAACATGCACCATTTTATAATTATAATTGAAGGCACAGTGATGTTTCCGGTGGCTGATACTGCAGGATACCTGTTTCCAGAAGAATGATTCTGTATTGCATGAAGATGCAGACTCCCTCTCCGTCACAAGTACATTAGTTTTGGTGGTGCATTTAATTAAGCATCAGTATATTCTGATTAACTTGACTATGCCACCATTCAGAAGCCCTACGCAATACTGTACATAGGTGCAATTGATTTCCATTAAGGATTTGTCCTTGGGTAATTTTAATGGGAAAGGATTAACCTTATAGTGGATATCAACAATCAAACTAATGTTAGAAAACACATTTCACATTCTTCTCAAATGCAATGTATACAACAGATTACTTTTTAGGTAATTATTAAGTATGAACATTTAGTACATACACAACTCTTACCATTTGGTTAATGTATCTGTGATTAGATAAATGTTGGCAATAAAGGATTTTATACTAATCACTTTCCTTGATTCCAGTAAGGAAGTAAATGTGAGAATAAAAACTGGAAATAATTTTTTAAAGTATTATTTAAAAATAATTTTAAAATTATAGGTTATTTAAGTTATTATTGAAAGATCTTTTACATCATGCATTTTCTTTTGATAATTTCTGAAGTTAATCACTAGAAAGCATTTAATTCAGATAAAATAATAGGCTTTTTATACATTCAATATTTATAACTTTCAAATGAGTGCTTTCCTAGTTTTTATTTATTTCATTCTAACTTGTATTTCCATAGCAATCTAAATGTCAGGGTTGGTCAGGAGCAGTGGCTCATGCCTGTAATCCCAGCACTTTGGGAGAACAAGGTGGGAGGGTTACTTGAGGCCAATAGTTAGAGACCAGCCTGAACAACAAAATGAGACCTCATCTCTATTAAAAAATAAAAATAAAATAAATAAGAAAAGTAAATGTCAGGGTTATTGAGTTTGTTTGAAAAATAAATTTAGAAATCATAAGACAAAATCCATTGCATTATATGAAACTTGGAATTGCTGTGAAAGTTATACAAAATAACCCTAGAAACAAATACACAAATTAATTTTAAACATCAAATAAAATGACTATGTAAAGTACTTATGGAAATACCCTAAACTAACCACAGAAAAAAGGTAGCAAGAAGTTGGCAGGTAATTAAAGAGGATTAGAACATGATGAAAAACATATAAACTGTGTTTATAAAGAACGGTTACAAACTAATGATTTAGTAATAATATAGTAAAAACATCTTTTCCTACATATACCATGTGTAATGACGAGGTCCTTATATTTTACATTCTTAGTTATTATCCACTAAAACCAGCAAGAAGTGTTTATGTCTTCAGTCTTATACCTGTAAGAAAACTGGAGCAGAGAAAATAAGACAAAGAAGCTCTCTACTGTCTTATGTATTTATATTGATA
>NW_016808811.1:854768-865747 GCF_001698545.2 Rhinopithecus bieti
AGAGTGTCTTGATTTCAAGGTCCTACAACTGCTGGGTCCATAGCACCATCTGTGTACCATCAAGCAACTTCCTTCCTGTGGTTCAGCCACCCTCACTTCCCCCTCCCTTCCATCCGTGACTGTGCTGCCCTGGACAAGGTTCTACCTCCATCTGATTTATGCATCTTATTATCTGCCCTAGTAGGATGCATAAAGTGCCGTTCTCGGGAAGTAGCTCATAACGGACTTCGCCTGATTGCTCCTTCTTCCAATTTCCTGCTTAGCATGTTCTCAAATGTACACAATCCTAACTTGTACACTGTTGGGTTAACAAACTATTCCCTAAATTTGCTCTAAGTCAGGGCTTCTCAACTATTTCTATTGTTAACATTTGTGTAAAATATAATAAAATTGAAATAGAAAATAATAAAAAAATCAATGCAGAGTTCCAATTTTTAAATTAAATTTAACAGGCTTAAAAAAACTTAAGTGGCTACATGATTTTCTAAAGACTGAATCGCCATTTCTGTACTGATCTTACTGTGGACTGGCAACACAGTTTGAGGGAGGGTCTCAAAATCTGAGGACCACACTTTGTATGGCACTATTGCTGTACAGGTTCTTTGCCATCTAAAGAATGCTTCTCAAGTGACAGGATAGGGACTCTTACTTCCTCTGTGTGCTCACCCTCTATTGATCTAGTAACAGGTGACAGGATGGGGACTCTTATTTCCTCTGTGTTCACCCTCTACTGATCTAGTAACAGTGTTCTTTACGAAAACAGACAGTGATGAATGATTCAGCCTCCTTTTTATGTAAGCCTTCCTATTTTTTGTAAGTAGACTATCATACCAATTTCAAAATAACTATTAAAAATGGGGATATGCATGCAAGTGAAAATGTCAAGCCACAGGCAGTTTTATTAAGCTATACTCTTTTAAAATGGTTTTGATTACAGAATTAGTTCTTACCCTGAACCTTGTTCATCACTCTAATCACATGCCTAGTACAGGCCTTGCAAAGAGGGGGCATGAGATAATTATTAACGGAATAAGATAATCTAATGGGTGCAGCCAAGGTGATGAGTGTAAGTAATTTTTTAAGAAGTAATTTTAGGGTTTTAAATTAGTCCCAAAAGCCCCCTTATAAAATAAGTCAGAAAGGTAGAGTTATGTGCCATGAGTGAGACTAGGAAAGCAGTAAAAGTCTCTACTCTCCTGATTTCCTTTTTTAATGTTTTCAATTATACTACAGGCAAAACATTGTATATTATGAAAAGCATTTCCATACATTATAGTTATTAGGACAATAAAACCTAAATTATAGAATGTATCATAGTCTTACCGGTTCCTTCCCATCCATGGCTTCAAGCCAGAGTTTCCTATTAGCTTCTGAGAAGGCCTGTAACGTGATGATCCCATGCCTATTAAAAACAAATATTGTATATATTTACACATTTATTACTTTTAAATCCTCCGTTAGCTAAAAAGATAAAATTTGAAGAAAAAAAGAGAAATGAAGAGAGAGGAGAAAACATAGGAACTTTTTTTTAAAAGAAAAGATTGAAGTATAATACTTTCAGAAAATCACTGGGCATGCAAAAAATGTTTTAATTCTAACGATCACAGGTGGTAAAACCATTAAGTGTTTTCAGTATAGGACAGTCTGAAGGAGACTAGTTTGAAACGATTTCCCTTGAAATGATCAAAAAGGTTGAGAAAGTCACATTCTTCAAAGCCATCTATGAATTCCACAATATGAGAACTCGACCCTGATGTGGTACAGTCTAGTCACTAAAAACAATTACAATTAATATGCAACAATGTGGAAAGCCTCATACCATAACTAGGTAATATTTAAAAAGACACTAAAACCAAAGCATTTCTCTATTCCATGATGACAATATTGAAATGAATTCATTTAAAAATAATTCTCTCCCATGCAGTCATTCTGAAATAGTTACTTGAGGATATACTTAAAGAAAGAAACAAAAAGTAGGGGGAGGAAGGGAGTAAACTGGCATATGGAGGAAAAGATATAAAATATAAAAAAGGAATTTACTTAAACAGAAAATTGAGGGATCTGTGAAGAGGAACACTGAGATGAAAATTTTATTATAAATATTTTATAATTAAAAACCTGGAATGACAAATAATAGCCTACATCTCTTCTGCAAATGAGAACACAGATCATGAGAATCCTGAATATATATCAAGATAATCTGATGTTGGAGAATTTAAGCCAGTGTAGTAATACCAACAATAAAATACTGAAAATCAGTATTTGTTGGATATTTACTATGTGACAGGCACTGTGTTATGTTTCCTTAATTCTCTCATTTAATCCTGAAAACAATCCTTTGAGGTGGATACTTATTATCCTTAATTTACAGATGAAAAAACCTAATTACAAAGTTTAATAAAGTGCTCCAAGGTTATATAACTGGAATATGTTAAGAGAAAGCACTAACATGTTGGTATTTGTCTACAAAGAAAATCCAGAAGTCTCTACACAAAACTATTAAAACTAAAAAAGAGTTCAGCAGGTAGGTCAGATAAGAGATTGATATATAAATAAACTAACAGCCTCTCTATGCAGTAATCTTAACCATTTACGAAAACAAAATTCAACTCATAAAAAAGAATCCTATTCAAAATAACAATAAAAAGAAGGTACCCAAAAGTAAATTTTAAAAAAGATATGTAAAATATTCAAAAAGAGGTTTATTCCACACCCATTGAAAACTTTACTGCAACTCCAGTCAAAATCCCAAAAGATATTTTGAGAAACAAGGGGAAACTTAATAAGTGGATCTTAAAACTCATAAGAACACAAGGCAAAAGAGTCAACATAGTTTAAAGCAGCCTAGGAATAGGGTCATTGCCATACTAGATATGGCATACCTTGATGTATTTCTCTTTGCTTGATTGAGCTTTGCAGGTACTGCTTTTTAACAAATTGATGGTTTGTTTGGGTCAACTCTGTGTTTTGCATGTCTATCGGCACCACTTTTCCAACAACATTTGCTCACATCATGTCTCTGTATCACATTTTGGTGATTCTCGCAATATTTGGAATTTTTCATTGTTATTATATCTATCATGTGATATATGAACAGTGATCTTTGGTATTACTATTGCCATTGTTTTGAGGTGCCATTAACCATGGCATAAGACGGCAAACAGTCAATACAAGTTGTGTGTACCACTGCTCCACTGACTGGCCATTTCCCCATCTCTCTCCCTCTCCTTAGTCTTCCTATTCCCTGAGATACAACAATATTAAAATTAGTCCAATCAATAATCTCATAACATTCTCTTAAGTCAGTGCCTTATCCACAGCAAGGCCCTAACTGTCTTCAATTTTATGAAGGTTGAGAGAGATGAATAAGCTGCAGAAAAAAATTATGAAGCTAGCATACTTCATGATGTTTGAGGAAGGAAGCCATTTGCATAATATAAAAGTATAAAATGAAGCAGCAAGTGCTGACGTAGAAGCTGCAGCAAGTTATACAGAAGATCTAGCTACAATCATGGATGAAGGTGGCTACAGTAAACAACAGATTTTCAATGTAGACGAAATAGCCTTCTCTTGGAAGATGCCCTCATTTAGGACTTTCACAGATAGAAAGAAGTCACTATCTGACCTCAAGGCTTCAAAGAATAGGTTGACTCTTGTTAGAGTTAATGTAACTGGTGACTTAAGTCAGAGCCAATGCTCATATATCATTCTGCAAATCCTAGGGTTCTTAAAAATTATGCTAAATCTGCTCTACCTGTGCTCTACAAATGGAACAATAAAGGCTGAATGACAGCACATCTGTTTACAGCAAGGTTTACTGAATATTTTAAGCCACTGTTGAGACCTACTGCTTAAAGAGGCATATTTAAATATTTAAATATTACTGCCCATTGACAATACAACTAGTCACCCAAGAGTTCTGATAGAGATTTACATGGAGAATAATATATTCATGCCTGCTGACACAACATCTATTCTGTAGCACATGGATCAAGGAATAAGTTAGACTTCTGAGTATTATTATTCAAGAAATAAATTTCATTAGGCTTTCACGGCCATAAGTAGTGATTCCTCTGATGGATCTGGGTAAAGTACACTGAAAACTTTCTTGAAAGGATTCATCATTCTAGATGCCATTAAGAACATTCGTCCCTCATGGGAGGAAGCCAAAATATCCATATTAACAGCAGTTTGAAAAAAAATTGATTCCGACTCTGAGGGATGAGTTGGAGGGGTTCAAGACTTCAGTGGAGGAAGTTACTGCAAATGTAGTGAAAATAGCAAAAATGCTAGAATTAGAAGTGGAGCCTTCTAGAAGATGTGACTTATTGCTGCAATCTCATAACAAAACTTGAAAGGACTATTTGCTTCTTATGGATGGGCAAAGAAAGTGGTTTCTTGAGATGGAATCTTCTCCTGGTGAAGCTGCTATAAACATTGTTGAAATGACAACAAACGATTTAGCATATCATATAAACTTAACTGACAATGCAGTAGGGCAGGGTTTGAGAGGACTGACTCCAATTTTGAAAGATGCTCTACTGAGTAAAATGTTATCAAACAGCATTGCATGGTGCAGAGAAATCTTTGTTGAAATGAAGAGTCAATTGATGTGGTAAACTTTATTGCTGTCTCATTTTAAGAAAACGGCCATAGCCATCCCATCCTTCAGTAACCTCCATGCTGATCAGTTAGCAGCTACCAACATTGAGGCAAGATCCTTTGCCAGCAAAAAGATTACTACTCACTAAAGACTCAGATGACCATTCACATTACTTAAAATATTTTAAAATTAAGGGATATATATTTTTTACACATAATGCTATTGCACACTTAATGGACTACACTGTAGCATAAACATAACTTTTATAAGCACTGAGAAACTCAGAAATTTCTGTGACTCAGTTTATTATGATATTTGTTTTATTACAGTGGTTTGGAATCTAACCTGCAATATCTCTGAGTTATGCCTATAGTTATAGGCTATGGTTTATGAGCATATATAGCAAGTCATCGTATACGAGGTGTATACACGGATACACATGATAAGCTAGTGGATTCAGAATATTGTGTTAGTAATGCAGGAGAAGAAAGATAGATCATGGATTACAGAGCAGAGAGCAAGAAGCATACCCCTTCTTATCATAAACTTAAATTATAAACTTAGATTCATGACATTTATCTCTCTTCCATTACTTTGGGCGAAGAATACCCAGAACAGTGCTTTGCACACAGTAGGCATCCTGGAGGCAGTAAACTTAGTTGGCTGAAAGAAGCTTATGGTATTCCCACCTGCATCCTATTCCTTGGAAGCAAGGCCACCAAGCTCCAAAAAGCCCACCAAAAGGCTGATCCTGGAGCCATGAAATATGCCATTGGATTCCTTCATGGTGATGAGGACCACGAGGCCACTACATACACTTTCTCCTAATACAGTCATTTATATTGATTTTTCTGATTCTGCTTTGAGTGATGCTACTGTTTTCTAGCATCCTAGATTGGATTTGCTTTTTCAAAAGCATTATGCAATAACAACATGAAAGAGTGAAATAAACATGTATACTATTTTTTAAAAGACTAAAAAACACTTGAATGCTTTTTCATGTTTACATTTAAATACAGAAAGAGACACAGTTTAGCTTATGAAAAAAATAAAGTGAAAAGAAAAGCTCAAACCTTTCAACTACTTCTATGTCAAAGCAGAATCGTTTATCAATTGAATCTGTCTTTCGTCGGATGCAAGATTTTAATTTAAACATTTCCGGTGAGCTAGTAACAAGGCCATTCTGAAACAAGAAGAGTACCATAGTGTTAACACGCTGACAAGGTGAATTGAAATATATTAAATACATGAGCTCAAGTTGCCACATTAAAATGTTTAACAGTATAGGTTACGTATATAGGTCACAATCATGCCCTGTCTTTTTTTGATGCCTAATGTTAGCTGTCCGATCATAATACATAAAACTATTTGTTAATTAATGGCATATGTATGTTTTATTTAAAAGAATGATGTAACATGCCTGTCCAGTACCCTTCAACATATTTACTTACAATGCTAAATTATACTATAATGTACATTCCCTCAATACTTAGATTTAGAAAAGGTATGAAGTTTCACAGTCACTTAACGCCATAATTGGATATATAGAGTGCTTGTTAGGATACAATATTTGTTGCTCTTAATCAAAACTCCCTGGATTGCAAAGAGATTAGTATCATGTGTGTGTCTTTGTATTAGAGCCTTAAACGATAACTAGCTCAGGTTTACAAGAGAGCTACCGAAATAATATAGTTCCAGTATATACATGACATAATGCTATTGCTATCATATATATCAGGGTGGTGGAAAAGTAATTACAGTTTTTCCATTAAAAGTAATGGGAAAAAATGCAATTACTTTTGCATCAACCTAATACCATGTGATTGTTTTGCTGGTAACCCACTGCTGCTAAAACTGACTCTCTGGACAAGATCCAACCTAGGCCACATTCACAGGAATTCTCTTCTGTAACTGAGATGCCAGTCTATTTGAAGGGGAACATTTATCTAATGTGTGGTTAATTCTATATTTGGTTGTGCATGTCATCAATTTATTAATGGAATTTTGGCTTGGTCTACTTACATTATTAACTCACTATCACATAAGTTGGATTTACAGTAGTAACTATTAGAGTAGAAACTAGGTGTGTTGTGGCACTTAACAACTTCCCAGGATGGTAGCAACTAAGGTTTCTTTTTCTCTGGTATGTTCTCCTTTATTTTATGCCTTTCAGTTTGAATTATTAGACTCTGATGAATGCCCAAGTACAATAAGTTTCAAGTGACGTATTTGAGTATGTGTCTAAGTTAGATCAACATTTACCTCTGCCATGATCTATACCACTAATTATCTGGGCGAGGCACTTACTTTCTACTAACTTTATTTCCTAATCTATTAAAATAAGGCTGGACTAATTATCTTCAGTGTAACTCCCAGCTTTAGGGTACTTAGATTGTGACCTAATTAATTCACAAGTTCAATCATTTGCCATATCCATCCTTTAAATCACAAGAAGATTATATGCCACAGACAATAAAGCTCTCTGCAGCATTTCCTCAAACAAAGTACACTGTATTCTACATTGTTCACTAGCCATGTGAGACATTCAGTGACCAATTTACTTTTGGGGTAAATGAGCATCTATTGGTTTCTTCTGAGAAACCTTGTTAGCCAGCATTTTGGTAAACAGTATGCAGTGTGGAAGGGGACAAGGCATGCAGGAGCAAATGCAGCCTCCCACAGAGGCCACCCAGGGGAAAGACACAGAATCCCTGAGCCTGCTCCAGCCACTGACACTCCCTCCCTGGGCTGCTAGCCAACCAACAGCATAGACAAATAACTCTGCTGCCGGAAATGTGAGATGACACCTCTGTAATCTACTGAAGGATCCCTACATTTAACTCGACTGCTTATAAATATGTCATGGCCAAGTTAAAGGAAGACCCTGGCTACTCTTTTCAAGTCATTCAGCTCATAAAAATGAGAGAAAACATTTGACTTTCTATTTTTTTTTGTAAATGTGTACATGTTAACTAGAGAAACAAATGTGATTTTTTTTTCTTTTAATTCCATTACTTAAATAACAAACAGTTTAAAAAACAAACAAAAAACAAAACTAACTCACCATTTTCCCACTGGATTTCATTTCTGAAACACTCATTGTGAATGTTTTACTTCCCTTATCATATGTACAATAATGTTTAATCCATGTAAAACCAAGTGGACCTAACGTAAGGAAACAAAAAATATTTTCAGATTTTGTTAATAAATGATTTGTATCAAAGTTTGCACATTCTTCAGTGCTATGATACACAACTGAGTATCTCCATATACCATGCTAGTTTGTAACATTTACCATGCATGAGAAAGAACAGAGAAACAGCAGTATAGGATAGAGAGTCTTAGAATCAGACAATATGGCTTTTACTTGTAGCTCTGACACCGACTTTTTAAAACTTGTAAGTTACTTTGGATCTGAACTTCAGTTATTCCATCTGTAAAAGTGGTATACTTGTACCCCACAGAGGAAGGAAGAATGAGGAATAAGAGTCTGAATTGTTAAAAATGGTCTCCTTACTTCTACCTGTATTCTTTACTCTCGTAACTGTCAGATATATATTGTTTAAAATGTAGTCAGGTCACTTCATTCCTGTATTCAGAACCCTCTAGTGCCTTCCCATCTTACTCCCGATAAAAATCAAAGAGCCTATTATCCACAAGGTTCCAAGTGAGTGGCCTCCCATTCTTTTCCCCATCTCACATCCCACTGCTTTGTGCCTTGTGCACTCAGTTCCAGCTACACTGCCCCGCTCACTCAGTTCCAGCTACACTGCCCCGCTTGCTGGTCTTTGAACACAATGGAGGCATTCCTACCCAAGGGCATTTGCAGTTGCTGTTTCCCAGGCCTGGACTACTTTTCCTTTAGATACCTGCATGACTTGCACTGTTACCTCCCTTCAGGCCTTTTCCTAAATGTAACTTTCATAATATGGCCTTTCCTGGGGAGATATCTAAGATCTAAACACCCTCACCTTGATACTTATCTCTCTTTCTTGCTTTCATTTCTTAGCAATTATCACTGTCTGAAATATGATTTGTTTCACTAATTTAAGCCATTTATTGTGTGTCTCTGTCACAAGATTTTAAGAATCTATGTGAGCAGGAACATATGATGTTCAGCTGACTAGAATATGAATTGCTAATCCTTACAACAGAGCCAGACATACAGTTGTCAGTCAATATTGACAAATGAATAATGAATAAAGGAATGAGTCACGCATCTAAGACTTTACTAAGTTCTAAGACTTTACTGACCTTAGAGTTATTTCCTCTTACTCCTAATCTGGAAAAAACAAATTCAAATTACTCTTTAAAATGAAAATAATTTCCACTATCTACATGAGAAGGAACTTGTATGTGTAATGTTCACTTTCTTTTCCCCCCAAAATACCATGTAACCTTTTCCCATAGCACCCATGTTATTGTCCAGTATTCTCCTTAGGAAATTTACCAGAGAGTAGAATGCATTGTTAGTTCAATGTTTCCATGACCATGGTGGAAGACCTTCAGTTTTCCCATAGGGAAGCCAGGTATCCTGCACCCAAGCACCATAGTGGGCTGAGTGGATTGAAAATGGTGTTTGTCTGGGGCCTATCATGGGGAGGGGGGAGGAGGGAGGGATTGCATTGGGAGTTATACCTGATGTAAATGATGAGTTGATGGGTGCTGACGAGTTGATGGGTGCAGCACACCAAAATGGCACAAGTATACATATGTAACAAACCTGCACGTTATGCACATGTACCCTAGAACTTAAAGTATAATAATAATAAAAAATTAAAGAAAGAAAAAGAAAATGGTGCTTGTTTTCTATGTATTAATAGCATCTCCATCCAGGGACCCATCTTGCTTAACACCTGAATTTTCTAGCAGCTACTATGCACATATTTTGCTGGCTTCATTTCAGAACCATGTTTAAAAGAAAGAAATTGAAATATTAAAAACTACCTCTTGAGAAAAGTGTTTCATGAGCCATTTAATTTTTTTCTTTAATAATAATGCCCTTGGTATCAAGTTTAATACTTAAGCCACTCCAGATTTTAAAACTGCAGGGTGCAGTCATACACTTTATCATCACAAAAGACTATTACAATTAACTTCAATTCCATTTGGGGACCATTTCACACTATAATACTTAATAATACTTGTTGATAATTCTGTTACATGTGATGTAAAATACCTAAAGACTTAAGAGCTAATTAGTGGAAAGTGACTGGACAGATATTCTCATATGTAGTGACTTCATTACATAGGTAGCAATATATGAAGCAATATTAGCTATAATTTTAAAATAGAGCTGCTGCAATGCTTTGATGACATTTTAAACCAAAGACCCTTTTTCCTGCCTCCATCTTAAGTTCAGAACCTCCTGCATTTAATCCTCGAGTTTGCTGCAAACACATGCTGCTTTCTTTAAAGCTGATTGGCACTAGGCCAGGGCAGATGCTCTTAGACAAGCAATTCTAAAGTCCCCAAAAGTGTCTGGGAAAATAAAAATTGATTACAGCTCTAAAGTTGCAAAATAAAAGCTGTTTAATTATCTTACCCAGTAATCATTTAAGTTGCTAAGATGAATATTTGCAGTGTGGAAGGGGAATGAACATTCATCGAATACCTTCTTAGTGCCCATATTTTATCTAAGAACCTTTATAACAGACATTATAAAGAACATTTTAAGAAAACAGCCTGCGACCGAGAGCTGGCAATACTTTCATCAATAGGGCATGTGACTGAAGTTGTTCTTTTTAGAGAAATGATATTTTCAAGCTGTTTTAAGAATTAAATGAGACAGGCCAGGCATGGTGGCTTACGCCTATAATCCCAGCACATTGGAAGGCCAAGGCGGGCGGATCACAAGGTCAGGAGATCGAGACCACGGTGAAACCCTGTCTCTACTAAAAATACAAAAAATTAGCTGGGTGAGGTGGCGAGTGCCTGTAGTCCCAGCTACTCAGGAGGCTGAGGCAGGAGAATGGCGTGAACCTGGGAGGCGGAGCTTGCAGTGAGCCGAGATTACACCACTGCACTCTAGTTTGGGCGACAGAGTGAGATTCCGTCTCAAAAAAAAAAAAAAAAAAAAAAAAAAAAAGATTAAATGAGACAAATATAAATTGCAAAGAATAGGAAGAGCCCATAGTAAGCATGGTATTATTATTATTGACAATATCAAGAAAGGAGGGGGCGGAGCAAGATGGCCGAATAGGAACAGCTCCAGTCTCCAACTCCCAGCGCAAGCGACACAGAAGACCGGTGATTTCTGCATTTTCAACTGAGGTACTGGGGTCATCTCACTAGGGAGTGCCGGATAATCGGTGCTGGTCAGCTGCTGCAGCCTGACCAGCGAGAGCTGAAGCAGGGCGAGGCATCGCCTCACCTG
>NW_016808811.1:869945-877617 GCF_001698545.2 Rhinopithecus bieti
AAAAAAAAAAAAAAAAAAAGAATAGAGACATTTTACGTATGATAGGGGTTTAAATCCCTCTCTTTTATAAATGAAGAGCGACTGAGCTCAGAAAACTATTGGCACAAGTCACAGGTCAGCACAGGCACAGAATCTCAATATGGGCACTTACTCTGGAACCCCTGGCTCTTTCAGTTACACTGAAGTCTAGCAGAATGTGATTTAATGCATGCCTTGAGGTGGATAACATAAACACCCCATATTCAGGTAGAGTGGAACTCTGTCCAAACAGTGAGTTAAGCCTACCCCATCACATCCATCTCCATTTATCACTCAATTTATGGCTTTGATATTTATTTGACATTGATCACTGGCTGCTAATTGTGTAAGTGTGTCTTATGCTTTCAACTACAGAATAAAAACTTGAAGTCAAGTATTTATCTCATTTTTGTCCCCCACAAGAACTTATCTACCCAGTGATAGCAAGTGCACAATCGATACATCTTAGTAAACTGGTTAGATTGTTTTTATTGTAAACACTTTCAAAGATCCCAAGTGAGAAGGGGCTTTGGGTATTTGCTCCTCATATAAAAATAATTCCAAAAGCATATACATATATTCCTTTTTCTTTAGATCCCTTGGCAAACTGAATAGGGGAAGATGATAGGTGGGAAAAGACAGGAGGAAGAGATTATAATGAGGCAAGAGAGAACTTCTGAAGGTGATGAATATGTTCATTATGTTGTAGTGTAGTGATGGCTTCACAGGTGCATGCATATGGCAAAATTTATCAAAAAATGTTTTAAACAGGCACAATTAATTTATGTCAATTAGACCCAATAAAGCTATAAAATAATACAGGTAGATACAGATCAAATCAAGATGGAAATTGTCTTGGGGGAGGAAAAATATCAACAAAGAGCGTATTAATAAGGAGAACTGAACTGTGAGACCCTCCAATTCAGACACTGCTAAAGGTCCATCACAACAGGGGCATAACCGAAGAAGCCTTTTAGAAGGATCTGCTGGAAGCACTGTAGAAGATGCATTAGATGATGTGCAAGCCTGGAGGCAAAGGGAGAACAGTTAGGAGGTCACTGCAATGGTCTCGTCTGGGCAAAGGCAGTGGAGATGGAGAGAAGGTATGGAATCAAAGGATATCAAGAAGACAGAATAGACAGATTTGTCCCAGGGAGACACTGGGTGCTAAGGATGGATTGCCTTGACTTCTGCAGTCTACGAGAGTGGGTGGTGCCATTACAAGAAATTATAAAAAAAAAAAAAAACTCAGAGGAGAGGTCAGTATCACAAAGAGCTTTATCATCAGTCTAGAATGACCCAGAGAAGTTAAGCATCTTAGAACAAAAGATACCAACGTCAGGTAAGTGCATAAAACACTGTGCTTAGTCCATCCATGTAACCCCCAAATTATTGAAGGGCCTACGCTTATAGACTGACCCAAATGTCCAAGACCTTGACAATAGATAGGCAAACCATGGTTCCACCCAGTGGGTGCACTCACTACCAAGTAGGACCGAATATGATATATTTGAATATTATGTACAAAATAATATTGCAAGCTAATCTAAAGGTTTTTTGTTTAGGATAAAATATTGTGTGCCCACAAAGATTTCAGCAAGTGTGTAACACCTAGAAAAATATTCAAGAAACAAAATATAATCAGATTACAATGAATAAAAAATCCAAGAATGGCACCTCCTCTACCACTTGCATGTTTACTGTCCTCACTGGCAACAAATTCTTCCAGTGGCCAAATATTTTATTGGTAGAAAATGTGAGCTCCTTTCAATGTACTGTCACATGAATGCTTTCAAACCTGGACAAAATCATTTAAAATAAATATTCAAAAATTTCCTTAGAGTCCTTTCCAGGCTTGAGTAAAAAAACATAACAATTTAAAAAAAAGAATAAAAATTTCCTTACAGTCCTAAATGAAATCTATATACCCTATTGACAAGCCAAGGGACTGGTAATTGTTCATGAACTGGGGGGAGGGTAAAAGCTACTTATTATGCACTAATTATAGAGTACCTAGGCAGATCACTAGTTTTATCATGTTTAGATATGAAAACAGTAGACTGGCCAAGGTAGATAGTTAGGAGAGAGAAAAATCCTAAAACCCAGATCTCCTGAGCCGGCGTTCCTCTATCATCAAGTCCATGCAGTAATAAATGTTTGCAGAGTCTGCTGGATCAAATCAAATTTGTGTGTGTCCTGCTGTCCAACAAATGAGCATCACTTAATCATGTTGCACATACAGTGTATCAAAAGCCTTTCACATTGGTCCACGATGGGCTGGAAACACACACAACTGTTTCTTCACCAAAAACAGCACAAGAATGATGGCTTAGGGCATATCCAGTTTGAAAGTGTTAATGTAGTCAAAATAGTCCAACTAGTTCCACTTAATGACAAGTAACAGGCACAAAAAACTAGTTATACAAGTCTGAATGGCTTTTTAATATTTTGAGAGAAAATGTCCTCAGTGTGAGGCAATCATAATCGTGCTCTATTGGCTTTGGCACTTATTTCCAAACCTCAAGAAGTAAGGAGTGCCAATTTGACATTACCATGATTACCAATGTTACACCTGAAAACTGACAGGGCACAAAATTAAATAAAATAATGCCAACAGAGGGTAAAACTATTATTACAGTCAGCAGGACGATTCATCCCAATAAAGGCTTTGGTTTGCAATTTTCCATGAAACTTTAAGTTGAGATTAAGCATCACAATTAAATGATAAAACTGAACTCATGTTATGGTATGAGTGAAGACTGTAAGTTCCAAGTTCAACAATATGCCAACTTAGACATCCTGATGGCAAAATGTGGGAAAAACTCCCTCACTTTGGTTGTGGTTGGGGGGAAAGTAGATATAAAGCTGTAAGAAATTTGAGTCCTCCTACTTGAAGGAAATACTACTAACCAAGTCACATCTCATGGAAATATTAATAGATGGCTAAGTCTTAAGAGGCGTGAAGTTATGTCTTTGTGACTCACGTTTCTCCTGGACATACAGATAGCCTTCCATCGTCCACTGGCTGGGTGGTCTGTAGTCCTGGTTGGCAGATTTCATCCTTTGCATCAACCGCTCTACCTCTTGTCGAGTACTTTCAAAATTATTCCTTGTCTTAAGTAAATAGAAACAATAATTTCAGTCATTGTTTTCTACCAAGTTTCAGAAACACCCAGACTAATATTTTGTTTAGTTTTTATTTATTTTTGAGACAGAGTATCACTCTGCCACCCAGGTGCGATCATGGCTCACTGCAACCTTGACCTCCTGGGCTCAAGTGAGCCTCCTGCCTCAGTCCCCACAAGCAGCTGGGACTACAGGCACACACCATCACACCTGGCTAATGTTTTGTAGAGACGGGGTGTCACTATGTTTCCCAGGCTGGTCTCAAATTCCTGGGCTCAAGCGATGTGTTTGCCTCCCAAAGCGCTGGGATTATAGGTGTGAGCCACCTGACTGGCCCAGAAAAATGTTTCAAAACTGCAAATCATACAAAGATGACCTTGATTCTTTTGGCACTCTTCACCACATCTATATCTTTGTGACGTTGGGTCCCAAGGTCTGATTTTGAACCGATTTAGTGAAAACTTCTCTGAATGACCTTCTGCATGTTTCTCTTTGAATCTCTCTGTTTGTGTGTGTGTGTGAGACTTTCTTCCTATTTTCACACTCTAACATTATTACTTAGAAGGTAAACTATGGTAATTTTAAAAATATAGGATGCACTACATAAAATTTGAATTCCCTAAATACCTAAGGTAAAAAACAGATATATAGGGACTTAGTTTCTTTTGAGGGAAAAAACAAAATAAGTTCATATACTTTTGATACATCTGGCATTGAACAAGTCAAGAAAAAAAGTTTGTCACCACAGTTCCAAAGGCTATTTTTGAAGAAATATCATGTACCTTTATTTACTAGCACAGGTATTGTTAAGAGGTGAGTATATAAATTAACTTATAAAAATCAACAGGTTTCCAAGTTCTAACTTCTTCTGTGGCAACAAATAGATTATTCACTTTATATCAAGTTTATTTAAGCTATAGGAAGAATCAGGCTTTTCTCTATGAATACCTCTTCTGCATTACCTCATAAATATGCTTCTGAAGATATAATAATCACCATCACCTAACTCTAAGGAGTTTATGCCCCATCGAAAAAAAAAATATCAAAATGAGCAAAATTTTCTTGTCACTTTCATTATTTTTGTCTTTCAAACATAAGGGTCTAATATTTTTCCGCCAATTCCTTACCTCTCTCCTATTCCTGAATCCTAGGAATCTTAATGTAATTTTATTTAATGTGAAAGTAAATCATAAAGATACTTCAGCTTTTATAATTTTCCCTTTTAATAGTAACTGTAAAAGCCTAAATACATTCCATATGGAAAAATAATAGAAAGAATTAAAGGTGAAATTGATTCTGCTAGAAAATCTAAGTTAAATAAAAGCCAAAACTCAAAACACAAGGGAATAAATCCCCTTACACATTTCTTATGGGACATTCTAACTCTGTAGTTTTATTTACTGGACATTTCCACAATGGCAAGATCCAGATAAGCAGAAAAACATACACTTTGTAGAAAATTAAGCAAAGGTTTTCCAAATGATTTGGGCTATATAGTACTTGGCAGTCAGGGTTTCAGTTATAGTAAAACCTCAACAATTAGGACATCATTATTTGTCAGGTTTGATAATATGAAATGGGTTGGCCCACCTTTTGGGTGTGTTTTTATGTCAATGCAAGTGTTGCTCAGCATTTGAACATCAGAATTTATATAATGATGCAATCAGAGACTAAAAGGATCCATTACACTACTTCACAAAATAAATTCTGATAGAAATTGATGACCTGTATGGAAATAATTCTCACTTTTAAAAAACTTTTTATTTTGTATTTATTTTTTCTTATTTTTTTTTTTTTCAGATTAGACTGGTAATGCGCTGAGATTGTAACAAGGTTCAGAGGGTGGCATGTCTCACACATGTGCGTGAACACCCGGACACCATGCCCATGAACCACAAAAGGATCTCTCGCTTATGTCTTAAAGCAGTTATTTTGTATGCCTCAAAACCACATTCAAACCTGTTATTTGCAAATAATAAACAGCACATATTTTATATTCAATTTCAGAGAAAGATGAGATCTTTGTTATTAAAGTACAATCCTTCATCTCACAAATAAAGAAGTTTTGCTCTCTTAAAAATGAGACTTCTCAGGCTAGGCACGGTGGGCCACACCTGTAATCCCAGCACTTGGGAGGCCGCGGCGGGTGGGTCACCTGAGGTCGGGAGTTCGAGACCAGCCTGACCAACATGGTGAAACCCTGTCTCTACTAAAAATACAAAATTAGCCAGGTGTAGTGGTGCATGCCTGTAATCCCAGCTATTTGGGAAGCTGAGGCAGGAGAATCGCTTGAACCCGGGAGGCGGAGGTTGCAGTGAGCCAAGATCGTGCCATTGCACGCCACCCTGGGTGACGAGCAAAACTCCATCTTAAAAAAAAAAAAAAAAGACTTCTCTAAGGTCTTGTTTTCTTATTTCCAGTATTTTCTTTTCTAGTTTTCTTGAGGTATAATTGACAAATAAAAATTATATAGTTAACATGTACAATGTGATGTTTTAATATATGTATACATTATGAAATTACCACAATCAAGTTAATTAATATATCAATCACCACACAGTTACCATCTGTGTATGCTGAGAACATTTAAGACCTAAACTCCTAATAAATTTCAAGTATTCAATACAGTATTATTAACTATAGCCACCATACTGCAAATTAGCTCTCCAAAGTTATTCATCCTGCATCACCCAGTAAATTAGTAAGAACACTGGATGAAGGCAAAAGTTAATAAACTTTCAGGTGTCTCCAACTGGGTAATATTTTTATAAAATTTGCTAGTATAAATTTTTCTAACTAAGATTAGGGTTTTGTGGGGTGTATTTCCCACTAGCAGCTAGAAAAAAAATTAATACATTTATAAAGTGGTTTTTCTTAATTCTTGAATTTTACTGTACTTAGGCAAGTATTTGAAAGATTCCAAGGTTTAACTTGGTTATAACTTAGCTGCCCTGTGAAATCAGATTTGCAGATTTGCTGAGAGACAGTAAGAACAGGTATACTCTTACATTCTGCAAGTTGAACTGCAGCTGTTGCTTATACGGTGCAAATTCCTGGGCAAGTTCATATCCCTCGTGGTAAAAAGTAAATAAGCCCTGAAGAAACGACAAAAGCTGCAAAGATAAAGAGATAAAGAACCATGAAAATGTGTTGTAATGATCATTTAATGATATAAAATAGGGAGAAAATTGTATTTCATTATAATTCCTCAAACTAATACATTTTCAATGGCTTTGGCAAGGCAGGCAATAGATTTACAATTATAAAACAGAAACCACAAAAGGATTTTTATTTCCCTTTTGGTAGACAGTAATTTAACTTTTGAGGCTGATCAAGGACATTTGTCATGTTAACTATTCTGGTACTCAAATGCATTGAAGAAATATCCAGAAGAGACCACTAAGATAATGACTAAAGTATAATAGCATAGATCCCACCCTGGTAGAACTTCTAATCTAAACAAGGGGATAAAAGATATGCGATGTAAGGAAGAGCAAACCAGTAAATCACAGATAAGAAGTACCCAAGGGAAGGAATGAGAATTTGGCCAGATGAAATTAAGAAAAAGTATCACAAGGTGGCAGTACTGATGTGAGTATTGAATAGACAACATTTTAGCAAAGGAATGGGAAGAACTCAGAGGGAATTGGTGAGCAAAATCACTAACTAGATAACACGGGTCTTTCATTTCTGAGAAAGTAAAATCTTTACAAAGTTATAATTTCTATGATCCTAACCTTCTAATCTCGAATTCATATGTGTATTTATGTTTTTATCCATAAATTAAGATAGGCTCTCCATGGAATTATAGGACACAGGTTATATGGAACGTTATATTGGAAAAAAAAAATTAAGCATTTTCATTTCATTTACAGGGATTTTATTTCACAGACTTGTATACTAACCTAATCTTTCCCACAACCTCTTCCTGCGATAAAGTTAGAAAACATTTTTGAAAAGTCACTCATAACTTATCTGTAACTTATTATTTTAAATTAAGGAAGAAACACAATTTGAAACCGTTTTCTCATGTAAATAACATGCAGCCACCTCCTCTGTCTGGGTAGGCAGGGAAGATTCAGCTGAGCATCAGGCCCCTGTGCTAAGATTTCCAACAGATAAACACTGGTTCTATCTGAAAACAATGACCTCATCCTTTTCTTCCTACAAACAAAGTCATGTTCATTTCAGAAAACATTTTCAAGCCATTTTTGTTGTTACATGTTAAGGACTTTTCTTCTCTTGTTCAAACAGTCCTGATACTACACCAAAATGTAGCATTTGCCCTTTTATAAATATTTTACACTGTCAGTTTTACGTCATCTAACACTTATTATCAAACCTAAATATTCAATAGATTACAATGATGCTATATCAAATTATCCAATAAAATACATAGTCTACCTGAATGCATATAATATGGCATAAACAAAACTGCAGCTAAATTTTTAAATTGGATTTAAAAAACCTTTAATCAAGGTTTGCATATATAGATTTAGAGTTTTCAGAGAGAAAAGAAAATACTTTT
>NW_016808811.1:877924-885487 GCF_001698545.2 Rhinopithecus bieti
TATATATATATAAAACAGTAGTCTTCTAAACATCCAACTAACAGTTTATGAAGTTGCTAGGGAAGTATTGTTTCATGTTTTACCATTTATAATTAATCCACAATTAAACTGTCTTGTTACAAACTGGATGCTATACAAAGCAGGTGCTGCTTTAAAAGCATCATCAGTATAAAAGTTAATTAAGCTTGTAAAGAAGATTTTAAGAGTATCTGTGATAAATCTTCTATAAAACAATGAATGGCCTGAGATCCATCTTTTCTAATATTCTTGGTTTCTAGAACACGGAAAAAAGACAAAGCACACTGATGTTTTCAGAAGCATGAAGTAAACCATTCAGAACCACACCCAGAACACTGCTAAAAATTCTAACAAATGGTCAATTATGATTCTTTGGCCACAGAAGTTTCCAATACATTCAAATTGCTATGCCATGGCTTGATGCTCCAGCCCTAAAGTATTAATACTAATCTGAAAACATGAAATCCAAAACACTCCAAAATCCGAAATGTTTAGAGCACTGTCATGATACCAGAAGTGAAAAATTCCACACCTGATACTTTTGCTTTCTGGTGGTTCAATATATAGAAATTGTGCTTCATGCACAAAATTATTAAGAATATTGTATAAAATAAAATTATCCTCAGGCTATGTGTTTGAGGTGTATAGGAAACATAATGACTTTCATGTTCGGACTTGGGTCCAATTCCCAAGATAGCTCATTATGTATATGCAAATATCCGAAAATATGAAAAAAAATCGGAAACACTTCTAGTCCTAAGCATTTTGGATAAGGAATGTCAATGCGTATTCTATTTCAAAAGACTAGACATCTGGAGAAGATGCTGGGTGCACTCCAGGGAACTACCTGTGAGACGCTCCCTCATGCGAAGGGCTGCTGCGTGATTGCAGATTCACTGAACCACATGTGGGTCGCCCTAACCAAAACTCTTATGGATGTATTTTCACACAGATTTTGATAAACCAATATTTCCCACTAAACTCTGCTTTTAAATTCTTAGTCATGTTCTAAAAAGTAAGAGCCTGCTACCCTCATCTTATTCAGACTATTCCATATCCTTAGCATTTTATATGCAGCCAACTTCAGTCAAGAGGAAAATAAACCCATTGGCAGCTTCTAGCAGAATTCAGATTCACTTAGCAGCAGACAAATATCTTTTAATCTCATAAAGCACGCTGAGCGCTCACTAGGAAATGTACAATCCTATAGAAGGCACATAAGAATTATATACAAAAAACCATCCACCTTTTCCTTTTTATTCCACGTCTTTGGAAGCAGCATTTGGGTTTATCGAAGAGCGCATTATAAAAAACCTGCCTCTAGATGGCAGCAAAGTTAAACGTTTTATAGGTTTGAATACTAGTTCATTTCATCCTCTACAAAATTCCAAGATGTGAAGTGAAAGGAACTGAACAGGACAGCCTGAAAGGCTTTAAGAATTGCACTTCCCACAGATCATTTTCTTTGGTGAATCTGTCCGAATGGCTGGGATGTGAGGGAAAAACTATGGTTTCAGTTTACCCTAAAGTAAATTTGACATTTAAAATAATAACAGTAACCATAATAACAACTACAAACTCCTAGATAGACAGAATAGTTTGAATACTAAGAAAGTTCCTTTTATCATTGGCGAAATCTCATATAGCACTTTATTATTCCCAAGGGTATAGAACCAAATTACTTGTCACTCCAATAGCCCAACCAATTGGAAAAACTGATGCCATACTTACAGATAAATAGTCTTTTAAAAAAACAAATATTCATAATTTCCCAGCCCATTAGTAACCAATTAACTAAATGCAGTATGGATGTGGCACTTCCAAAAGTGTCAAGACTTAAGTTACCACTGATGATATAAATGGCAGATAATAGTAAAAGCTAAGAAAAGGGGTTGCTGAGATGAAGAGCCTCTAAGTGGTAGATACAGTAATTTCAGACAACTGTTGCTCAAACTGAGAACCATTGAAGTGTGAATGCTTTTACAAGGATGTGATTCATTCCTACATGCTTGCCCTCTTTTCTGACTGACAATAATCAATTATTACAGTGACCTCTTTTTTTTAGCTTATTAAAATTCCCAAAGTGCTAGAGACATCCCATCTTCCTAGAGCAGCACTGCCAGTCATGCTCTGAATTTGTTCTTGAGTTTAATGGAAGCCACAGAATCAATTTCTACAGAGCCCGTCCACCAGCTTTACCAACAAAGTAAGGTTAGTTGTCAAATATAATTCAGTAACCATCTTTGACCACTAAGAACTGTAAGCATAAACCCTTCTTTCCTAAGAAATCAATCACTGGTTAAAATACTGAACACTCCACTCCCACAGTTAATGTCATATTTAATGATAAAAGAGTGAATGTGTTCCTTCTCCACCCAAGATCAGGAACAAGATAATGATGCCCATTCTTGACACTTCTAATATTGTGTTCCAGCTTCTAGTCAAAACACTAAGCAAGAAAAGAAATAAAAGGCATCCAGATGAGAAAGAAAAAAGAAAAAAGCATCTCTGTTTGCAAATGCCATGATCTCATATATATAAAATCCTACAAAATCCAGGGCAAAGCTATTATAACTAATAAACAAGTTTAATAAGGTTGCAGGATACAAAGACCAATATACAAAAATCAGTTGTATTTCTATACACTTGCAATGAACAATCTGAAAATAAAGTTAAGAAAACAATGCCATTTACAATAGCTTTAAAAAAATAAACTACTTAGGAAAACTGATTTAATAAAAGATGTATAAAAGTTATGCTCTGAAAACTGTAAAACACTGTATAAAGAAATTAAGGAAGGTCAAAATAAATGGAGAGCATCTCATGTCATAGACTGGATAACTTAATATTGTTAAGATGGTAATATTCCCCAAACTGACATACATATTCTACACAATCTGTCAGAATTTCAGCTGACTTTTTTGTGGTAATTGACAAGTTGATTCTAAAATTTATAGGGCACTGCAAGGAACCCCAACCAGTCAAAAAAAAAAAAAATCTTAAAAACAAAACAACAACAACAAAAAACACTTCAAAACTTAACACAAGACAACAGTAATCAGCACAGTGTGATACTGGCATAAGGGTAAACTGAAACCATCGTCTTTTCTCACATCCCACCCACTAAAGCAGACATACAAATCAGTGTAATGGAATTGAGAGTCTATTATACACATATATTCTATCATCATCTGATTGTCGACAAGAATGGTACAACCACACAAGGGAGAATGAATAGCCTTTTCAACAAATTATTCTAGGATAACTGCATAGCCAAATGCAAAGGAATGAAGTTGAAGCCCCTACTTTATGGCATAGACAAAAAATTACCTGAAAATGGATCAAGGACCTAAATTTAAGATGTAAACTATGAAACACTTAGAAAAAAGATAGGAAGACATCTCTATGATGTGTTTGGCAATGGATTCTTAGATATGACACCAAAAGCACAAACAACAACAAAATACACAAACTTCATCAAAATTAAAAACTCATGCTTTGATGTACACTGTCATGAAACTTGACAGAAAACTAACAGAATGGAAGAATACATTTACAAAAATCATTTATCTGATAAGGAGCTTGTATGCGGAATACATAAACAGCTCTTACAATTAAATAAGAAAAAGACAAATAACCTAGTTTAAAAATAGGCAAAGAAACTGAATAGACATTTCTCGAAAGAAAATATATGAATGGTCAGAAAGCATTTGAAAGATTCTTGACTTATTAGTCATCAGATAAATAGAAATCAAAACCACAGTGAAATCTAAGTTCACCTCTCTAGGATGGCTAGACACAAAAAGTGAGATAATAGCAAGTGTGTGTGAGGGACATGGAGAAACTGTATCCCTCATACACCGCTGGTGGGAATGTCAAAGGGTGCAGTTATTTTGGTAGTCCCTCAGATGGTGAAACACACAGTTACCATATGACTCAGTAATTCTACTTCAAGAGAGGGAAAAACTTGTATCTACACGAAAATTTGTACATGAATGTTTGTAACAGGCGTCCCCAATCCCTGGGCTGCAGACCAGTAAAGGTCATTTGCGGCCGGTTAGGAACCCAACTGCATGGCAGGGGGTGAGCTGTGGGTGAGCTCTGCCTCCTATCAGGTCAGTGCTGGCATTAGACTCTCATAGGAGCTGGAGGCCTATTGTGAACTGCGCATGTGAGGGATCTATGTTGCGTGCTCCTTATGAGAATCTAATGCCTGATGATCTGAGGTGGAACAGTTTCATCCCAAAACCCTTCCCTCCCCACCAATTTTTTTCATGGAGAAACTGTCTTCCACAAAACTGGTCCCTGGTGCCACAAAAGGTTGGGGACAGCTGGTTTATAACATTATTCATAATAGTGAAAAGGTATCCATTAACTAATATTTGGATAAGCAAAATGTGGTCTATCCATACAATAAAATATTATTTGGCCCTAAAGGGAAATGAAGTACTGATGCATGCTTTCAGATGGATGAACCTTGAAAACTGCATCTGAGTAAAAGAAGCCAATCACAAAAGGTCATCTATTATATAATTTCATTTGTATGAAATGCCCAGAGCAAATTAATAGAGACAGAAAATAATTAGTGGTTTTCAGGATTAGGGGTTATGGGGTATACTGGGAAAGACAGTTAACAGATGTGATGTTTATTTTTAAGGTGATGAAAATACTTTAAATTTTTTTGTGGTGATTGTTATACATATCTGTGAATATACTAAAGTCCCTTTGGATTTTATAATTTCAATGAGTTGTCTGTGTGGTATGTGAATTATATCTTTATGAAGTTTTTTTTTTTCTTTTTTGAGACAAGGTCTCACCCTTTCACACAGGCTGGAGTGTAGTGGCATGATTAGAGTTCACTGCAGTTTTGACTTCCCAGGCTCAAGTGATCCTCCCACCTCAGTCCCCAAGTAGCTAAGACTACAGGTGCATGCCACCATGCCCAATTAATTTTTGTAGAGGTGGGGTTTTGCCATGTTGTCAAGACTGGTTTTGAACTCCTGGGCTCAAACAGTCCTTCCGCCTCAGCCTCCCAACTTGCTGGGATCACAGGTGTGAGCTACCATGACTAGCCCTGAAGTTGTTTTTAAAAAATAAAAATAAATACTTCCCCTACACAAAGCACCATAATGCACTATAAGAAATCAAAATGTTATATAGTTCCATTCTTCACATTTGGCCATCTAAGCTTCTAAGAAGATTAGAAAAGTAGGGCAAAGTCAAGGCATCAATTTTCACACTGTAAAAGTGTCAGGCCTGTGAGTTAAATCTGTAGTCTTTGCAATTCCCTGCCTGGAGGAGACTTCGAGATAAACATCTTAAAGGATATCTTCAAAATGACTACAGATTGCTTTAAGTCTAATGCATAGATATGCAAGGGAGTTCATGGCAAGAAAACAAAAGCATATACAAATCTAATCAAATAAATAATGAGAAACTTGAAGATAAAAAGAGAGCCAAGAATGGAAAGTGGCCAGTCAATGCTGGCCTGGAAAAGACTACTTTTAAAATCGAAGGACAGAAGCACGAATGAATGAATGGACAAACATGTGCACTGATTAATAAAACAAAGCCGTGGTCATCCATCGCCTTAGCACTGAAAAACATCATTGAAATTCCTGAAAAGATGGATTTCTGAGCATTCAAGAGGAGGGAATTCAGATGAAGAGGCCTGACGTACACTTTGGTGGTAAAGGAACAGAGGCATTGGTGAATAGCCAGCTTATCTTTACAGCTCAGTTGTAATAGAGAAGTTACTGTCACCAGCAAGGTGATAAAGTCCAGCAGAAGCTACATGATTGATTTCTACCAAACACATAGGATGCATTTTTCTTACTTTTATAAAATTCTATTCATTAAATTATATCACAAATTTCCAATTTTCAATAACAGTACCCTGAACTTTAGATTTATCCATGAACCATTGCAGATTTTATTTCTATTTAAAAGCTTTGCTGTTCCATTTTCAAAGAATGATTACCCACAGATTTTAAACAGGATAGAAATTTAACCTGTAGTCCTACAGAGTTTCAAAAAACAATGATGCTACCTTATTTTTTTTACTTTGATTTACTAAATTAAAGCTAATTGATTTATATTGAAAAGGGAAAAAAACATCAAAAGGTTAATCTTTCAAAATCTGTCTCTATAATACTAGCGATGCGATTTTTAAAAAGACTTAGCCAGGTAGCATTTCATTCTCAAAATTATGTAAGCTTTTAAATTCAGAGACTCTAAAAGTATTTTATAGTATACTTCTTGATAATAACAAGCTAAAACATGTTAGCAAATTAGGCAAAATTTTCTTCAGCAAAAAATTTAAATTAGATTTAGCAGTCCAAGGGAAGAGCACCAAAAGCACTATATTTTAATTTTCATATGATGATTTATTTTCATTTTCTGCATTAACTTTAAACATTAATACAAAAAGACTATAATGGAATCTAAAAGGAGTACTGTAACATGAAAATGCTATTACAAAACTTACTCTACGCGTATATTTAGAAGGCTAAAATTAAAATGTGTTTTTTAAAAAGCTACATGGGGCTTTAAAGCCACAACTAACAAAGGGATTCATAAGTGTTGTTTTCCTATCTGCCCATCACAGTATAAGTGAGGTACACACTGGCTGGTGCCTTATTGATGCTAATGATGTACCAGGTACAATACAAGAGCTCTACGCATTACCTGTGCTACTTGATCCTCACCACGATCCTGGGAACTACACATTATTTTTGTCCTCAATATACAGATAAAAACCTGAGGCAGAGAATTTGTAAAATCTGCCATATTTGCACAGCTGTAAGATGTGGAGCCAAATTACATCTTATTCCAACTCATTTAGCTATTATACTTTCTGTAGCTGCTTACCAAAGGTAAATCTCTTATTTTCTTCTCATTTTAAAGAACTAACATAACTACACAATATAATTTTCTAATCATCCATTTTATTTGGCCAGAGCAAATCTTATCAGGAAGGATTAATTTCTGTAGTTATGCGGCCACTGAGGAAGTGGTACTAAACCATGACTTCAGATTTGGGTTCTGGGTTCCTATCTGCCACTTTAGGTTTGTGGCCTTAGGCAACCAACAATCTTTCTGTAACTTAGCTTCTTCATCTAACAACTACTTCATAATAATGCTGTTATGGATTTATGTGAGCTAACACAGAGAAAACACATAGCACGTAGTAGTTGCTCACAAAACAGACGTCCAACTAAGTAGGCTTAAAGGACATAATCAACACATACACAAGTTTACAGCTGAATGAATCGTAAGGCAGATGAGTCATAACAAGATTCCGTTTTCTAAGCCACAAAACTTTATGTACCGTGAAATACTTCTGAGACCTCTGGGCTCCTCCACAACTCTTACTTAAGCTGTTTGTGTTCAGAGTACTTCTAGAACTGCTTCTTTTTTTTTTTTTTTTTTTTTTTTTTTTTTTTTTTTTTTTTTGGTTTTAATATTACTTTATTTAATCCTCATATGATCCTCATGTTACATAGATATTATTGCTCCAACTGATCAAAACTTTTAATTATGTAA
>NW_016808811.1:887554-894762 GCF_001698545.2 Rhinopithecus bieti
CCTCCAGCTTTGTCCTTTTGACTTAGGATTGTCTTGGCAATGCGGGCTCTTTTTTGGTTCCATATGAACTTTAAAGCAGTTTTTTCCAATTCTGTGAAGAAACTCATTGGTAGCTTGATGGGGATGGCATTGAATCTATAAATAACCTTGGGCAGTATGGCCATTTTCATGATATTGATTCTTCCTATCCATGAGCATGGTATAGAACTGCTTCTTCTAATCCATAAAAGTTCTCATAAACCTCAGGCAGCTCTGAGCAGTAGGTGAATATTATAACCAAGAATCAGGAGATGTTTCTCCCTCCCTGATCTCTTTCCCCCATCATAAAACTAAACTTGCGTATCTTGTTGACACATCTGAAAGGATGAAGCTGCTGTTCAACAGAAACATAATATGAACCACAAATGAAGCCAATGTGTAATTAACTAGTAAACATATTTAATCTTTCTTTTTTATTTATTTATTTATTTTTTGAGACAGTCTCACTCTGTCACCCAGGCTGGTGTACAGTGGCGTGATTTTGGCTCACTGCAATCTCCACTTCCAGGGTTCAAGTGAATCTCATGCCTCAGTCTCCCGAGTAGCTGGGATTACAGGCACCCATCACCACGCCTGGCTAGTTTTTGTATTTTTAGTAGAGACGAGGTTTCACCATGTTGGCCACGCTGGTCTTGAACTACTGGTTTCAAGCGATCTGCCCGCCTCAGCCTCCTAATGTGCTGGGAACTACAGGCGTGAGCCACCGTGCCCAGCTAGTAAACATATTTTAAATACTTAGAGAAGAAAACCAGTGAAATAAATTTGAATAGTTTATTTTAATACAATATATCCAAAATAGCATTTCAACCTGTAATTAGTATAAAAGAGGTATTAATGAGCTATTGTCCATTTTTTCATACTAAGATTCTGCACGCTGATGTTGATTTCATATTTATAGCACATCCTAACTTAGCCTAGCTATGGGTAATTACTACCATACAGAATGGTGGGTCTAGAAATCACCAGTGAGCTATAATCCCTTTCTATATAAAATATAATAAATTGGAAAAAAGATGGCTATTAAACTTGTATAGCTTATAGAGAACTGAGTTTAAAAAGCTGATTTCAGGCCAGGCATGGTGGCTCACCCTGTAATCCCAGCACTTTGGGAGGCCGAAACAGGTGGATCACCTGAGGTCAGGAGTTCGAGACCAGCCTGGCCAACGTCGTGAAACTCTGTCTCTACTAAAACTGAAAAAATTATCCGGGTGTGGTGGTGCACGCCTGTAATTTCAGCTGCTCGCTCAGGAGGCTGCAGTAGGAGAATCGCTTAAACCTGTCAGGTGGAGGTTGCAGTGAGCTGAGATTATGCCACTGCACTCCTGCCTGGGCAATAGGGCAAACTCCATCTCAAAAACACCAAACACTAACAAAAAAATTGATTTCAGGTACGTTTTTAAAACAGTAACACGTAGCTTATTTATAAAAAACACTTGAAAGTCCTCTTTCAGTCCATGTGTCAGACCTAGTTTTTCTTTAGAATAATGACAATGTAGGAATATTTATTTATTTATTTATTTGTTTATTTATTTATTATTGAGACAGAGTGTTACTCTGTTGCCCAGGCTGCAGTGCAGTAGTGCAATCTTAGATCACTGCAACCTCCACCTCCCAGGTTCAAGCAATTCTCGTGCCTTAGCCTCTTGAGTAGCTTAGACTACAGGCACATGCCACCATGCCCAGCTAATTTTTGCATTTTTAGTAGAGACAAGGTTTCACCATATTGGTCAGGCTGGTCTAAAACTCCTGACCTCAGCAATCCACCCGCCTTGGCCTCTGAAAGTGCTGGGATTACAGGCATGAGCCACCATGCCAGCCAGAATATTTATTCTTAACAGCACATGAATATTGCATAGAAGTTTTATGACAAGCAGTATGATCTTGATATTAATTAAAACAATGTAAACTAATCTCAAATATATCATCATAAGGTAAGAATATTATTTCGTGAGTCACTATCCCCTGTTCATATTTTCTATTGGATTTCTTACAATCTATAGGAGATAGACCCATCCCCAGGGCATTTGCTTTACTCTAATGCTTATTTGTTAAACTAATCTGGGCTAAAGCTAGAATAGACTACTAGATTTCTGCAACATGCAATAGCAATACAAACAAGAATTGGATTTTAAAGAACAAAACAGCAAAGACATTAAAGTGTTTTCATGTCTTTTTATGTTTATAGCTCCTGGGAGCTTTAGTTTACAACTTTTCTCCTCCAAATTAATTTGTCAACGCATAACCTAAAGATCGACATACGTACTCATGCTTCATTGATCCCATGTCTATTCTCATTGTTCAAATGGATATTAAGTACAACTCCATGGATGAGACTCTGAGGCTAGAAATGAGGACGAGACCAAACTGACAGTACTATTTGGTTTGGCCAGACACTCTAATAGGAAAAACAGAGCAGCCAGGAAAACATTTTGGAAGAAGGACAATTTTAACATAAATTCTGACTGTGGTGTCATAAGAAAGGTATGCATGACAGAAGACTTATCAGGACATCATAGCTTCGGATAAGGTAGAGGGAAGAAAACACATTTCAATTGAAATATGGCTTCTACTTCTCTACTGTATTTTTACACGAATTCATAAATTCTTATCATTCCTTTTGCCACCTGTGAGCAAACATTTTTATACAATCTCCTCTTTATACATCTGATGTCATCTTACAGAATGTTCTAGTTCACTGTTCCCAGACAGGATGGGCTATAAAAGAGACCTAGGGAAACAAGTGACCCCCATACCATCTTCCAAGAGGAATAAAGGCATACAGATGTGAAAGGATTGTTCCAGGTGTGAGAAGAAACAACAGCACAGCAGATCAGCACAGTGTCTGAAGGAAATGGGAAGACACAAGGAATATACAGAAAACGGTCAGAATTAATGGGGTCTCAGATGGTTTGGTGTCAAGAAGAGCTGCAATTCAAAAATCCCAAGGGACAGGCTCTAGCGAAGTAGTTTGCTAGCAAGAAGCGAGGCTTCAGAAACCATGGTGGGATTCTAGGATGGGACTTAGTCAATGGGAAGGGGAACAGGATTCATAAGTAGTGGTCATCTTCCTAGAACAGGAAATGTTAGGCTGGCTAGTTGTCCATGAGCCCCAGATAAGCTTCAGAACATTCTCTAGGTCATATAAAGTTTAATCAGATCTTAAAGTGTCTGCTATATAAGAGGATAATCCTAGGGGATTGAAGGATTAAGTTTTGGTAAACAGAACTTGAACTTCAGTTTGTTATTCTAAATAAAAGGTAAACGTTAAACCCCTGAGCCTGAGTGGTGGTCTTCAGTTCCCTAATCTTTCTAGCTGAAAGCTGATCTGGCAAATGTGCCTGCTGCCTAGTTTACAGGAGAGAGTCAGCAGGCTCCAATTAAAGGAAGAGGTCCTGGAAGCCAGGTTGGGCCTGATAACTGTCCCCAACCTCTGCTCTGTCTCAGTTTTCCATTATCTTTAAGGGACAGCTGGTGGATTTCCATTAGAAAATGATTCATGTGAAATACATTTTACAATGTTGTCTTCCTTTGCCTTCTCCTTATCATATCCACTAACATAGAAATAGAGTATTTTATTTTTATTATGAATGGATTTTTTAAAGGACTGACATAGGAAGAAAAGAATGGCTTAAATTAGATGTCTGATTACTTACACATTTATTAACCCTATCCTCTGATCTCATGGGAATTGAAGAATGCAGACAACCGATCACCTGACTCTAGAGCAAACCTTTATTCATCATACATGCCACTTTGTCAAGATGCCTTTTTAGGCAATATTGGAACACATTAGGATATCACTTGAAAAAAATGCTAAAAAATGAAATAAGCTTATAAAGACCAGCCACCTGTTCTTTTCTGTAATGCAGTTTACATTAGGAAATCCATTACATTTTACACCAACTTAGAAAAATAAATGACTTCATAGGAAAGTCAAGCAGATCCGAGCCCTGTGAGAAAGGCGAGCACAGAACAAAGGGGAAAACAGAGCCTTCAGTTTTCCCTCTCTGTCTAAAATTTTGCTAAATGGGTCATTTTACTGGTAAAGTGTACTCATTCATGTATAGATAATGCACAGCCTCTTTTTTAAAATTTATTTAATTAATACACTTCATTTTTAGAGCAGTTTTAGGTTTGCCAAAAAATGAGTGGAATGAATGAAGTTCCCTTATGCCCCCTCAGCTCACCTGTCCCCTGCCACCTCTGTACTTCCCTCCCGCTAACAGCTTCCTCTCTTATTAGCATCTTGCATTTCTGTGGTACTTTTGTTATAGCCGATGCGACAATGCTAATACATTAATATTAACTGAATCCACAGTATACATTAGAGCTCAGTTTTTGTGCTACACATTCTAGGGTTTTGACAAATGTACTCATCCACCACTACACTATTGTACAGAAGAGTTTCACTGTCCTAAAAGTCGCCTGTACTCCACCTGTTCATCCCTTCCCTACTCCCCTTTTATTTTTATCAACCATAATTTTCAAGAAAAATTATATATTATAAAAAAAAAGTGTACTTTTTTTCTATAGATTGTTTTCAGCCTACTGTTTTTACAAAAAATCTGAAACTTACCGGTTCAACAAATTCAAACTTCTTTTTTTCTTGGACCTCTTGAATTTTAAAGACATATTCTAATGACGCTTCATAGAAGTTCTGATGTTCTCGGTCAATTTGTGTATCTGCCTAAAGAGAAAAACCAGAGGGTGATTACTGATGGTTCTACATAGAGAGAGACTCAATTCCTGCTCTGCTATCTTTATTACAAAGTAACTCCAACAAAAAGTTTAACACAGCACTTATTATAGTCCTTGCCTACAAGAGCATATAGTGTGTGGGGCAGGAGATACACACACAGACACATACACACACAGAATAAGTACACAATACCCATTGCAGTTAAAAAAAATACAAGAAATGTAAATGAAAAATTATGGGATCATAGAAGGATGGATAAAATTAAAAATTATGGGAGAAAATGGTGGTATTTGGAGTTGAATCTTAAGATGAACAATTGACTGAATTGTCAACAATATAAAAAAAGCAGGGGCCATTTTCCTGAAAAAGTAAATAGGCATGAAGAGATGGATTTGACTGCAGTGTGAACACATGGAGAAGAAGAGGGAGAAGTGAAGATAGCATCATACCGTAAAATATCTTGGATGCTGTATAACAAATTAGGATTTTAATGGAGGGAGAAGCATCTAAGAATATTAAGCAGGAGAGCCACTTCATTAGGTAAGATCTTAGATAATGCTGGTAGCAGAGTCAAACAAATAAACAGACAAATAAAAATTCAATGGCTCTAACCTGATGAATCATGCTATGTCAATGTCATGCACATTCATTATATCTGACTGCAATAAGGTTCTATTGACAAAGTATAAGAGAGTATTACTGAGGTGATTTCATTTTCTTTTAGACAATGCCTCTCTCTTCCCTCTTCTCTGCCTACTATCACCCTCAGATGCACTCTTTAAAAGTGACTTTGGCTTAGCAGAGAGACATGACTTACTTTTCTTGCCCACCTCTACCTTCCTTGTTGCCAGCTGGATGTTACAAAAGCCAATGGAAAGAAGGGGCTCTCTGGAGTACTAAGTATCCATTGACACCAATTTGGGGATAGAAAACTTGAAGCCATTTATAATGGTAGTTTGACAAACAAAATTAAAAAAAAAAAGATTTTATTGGTAAGACTTCCAGTTAACAGAACCTATTAATAATTAAGATTTGGAGGAGTAAAAAATTATACATGTACTTTTAACTGTGCAGGGAGTAGATGCCCCTAACCCCCACGTTGTTCAAGAATCAGCTGTAATTATATATACTTATTATGCATTTAATTAGGTGATTACAAAGAATCCAATATTACTAGCAACTCACTAGAGACGTTTAAAGTTGAGTATTCTAAATTTTTAAGCTAATAAATGTGAAGAATGTATAAATCAGGTAGGAGATTTGAACTCAAAACTTTTCAGCTCCCATACATCATTTATGAAAGACAGGGTGCAAACAAAAAGAACATCAGCATTCCACACAAATCATACTTCTTTTCTTCTTACCATCGTTTATTGGAACACACTATATACATAAGAATTAATTAATTTAGCAATGAGGGATAGGTGTCAATAAATGTTTAACAACTGGCTCTCTGAGGAGAAAAGCCTGATTTGCAATATTTGTGGTTTCTGTGGTACAAATAATGCCAAAATGGCCAGTTTCAAAACACAAACTCAACATCACAGAATGTGGGAGCTGGAAAGAGGTGCAGGAAAAGGACTCTCTGGAGCGTGTCTTAGCACACTACTGGGTGAAAGGGATGCAAGAATAGGGGCACTATTCTATTCCACAAGTTATTTTGGAAATTTTATTTACTTTAAAAGATCATGTCAGGCTGGATATGGTGGCTCACATCTGTAGTCCCAAAACTTTGAGAGGCCAAGGTGGGAGGACTGCTTGAGCCCAGGAGTTCAAGACCAGCCTGGGCAATATAGTGAGATGCTGTCTCTACTTTTTTTAAAAAAAGAAAAAACACCCAAAGGATTATAAATCATGCTGCTATTAAAGACATATGTACACGTATGTTTATTGCAGCACTATTCACAACAGCAAAGACTGGGAATCAACCCAAATGTCCATCAGTGACAGACTGGATTAAGAAAATGTGGCACATATACACCGTGGAATACTATGTAGTCATAAAAAAGGATGAGTTCGTGTCCTTTGTAGGGACATGGATGCAGCTGGAAACCATCATTCTCAGCAAACTATGGCAAAAACAGAAAACCAAACACCCCATGTTCTCACTCTTTGGTGGGAATTGAACAATGAGATCACTTGGACTCTGGAAGGGGAACATCACACACCGGGGCCTATTATGGGGAGAGGGGAAGGAGGAGGGAAGGCAGTGGAAGTTATAGCTGATGTAAATGACGAGTTGATGGATGCTGACGAGTTGATGGGTGCAGCACACCAACATGGCACAAGTATACATATGTAACAAACCTGCATGTTGTGCACATGTACCCTAGAACTTAAAGTATAATAAAAAATAAAAAAATTTTAAAAATTAAAAAAAATATATATAACATCGTTGATTGTGTTGTGAGCACATGGGAACAAACTAGAATGTTGAGACCTTCAGAGTCTAAAATGTTTTTTTTTTTTT
>NW_016808811.1:897118-907704 GCF_001698545.2 Rhinopithecus bieti
GTCCTTTGTAGGGACATGGATGCAGCTGGAAACCATCATTCTCAGCAAACTATGGCAAAAACAGAAAACCAAACACCCCATGTTCTCACTCTTTGGTGGGAATTGAACAATGAAATCACTTGGACTCTGGAAGGGGAACATCACACACCGGGGCCTATTATGGGGAGGGGGGAAGGAGGAGGGAAGGCAGTGGGAGTTATAGCTGATGTAAATGACGAGTTGATGGATGCTGACGAGTTGATGGGTGCAGCACACCAACATGGCACAAGTATACATATGTAACAAACCTGCATGTTGTGCACATGTACCCTAGAACTTAAAGTATAATAAAAAATAAAAAAATTTTAAAATTAAAAAAAATATATATAACATCGTTGATTGTGTTGTGAGCACATGGGAACAAACTAGAATGTTGAGACCTTCAGAGTCTAAAATGTTTTTTTTTTTTTCTAGTCAACAGAACTATGCAGAAAAGATTTAGCACAGCAGGCCTGACTGCTGTTTCTTGAAAGATTTGCTTACAAAGCTGGCCCTTGGCTGGTGTCTGGGAATGTTAATTTAGGGAGGGTTCACATCACTCTAACTGCTAAGAGATGGCTTACTGCACCTAAACTGTTTGTACAAACAATATGGTTTATGCAAACACCTTCTTTCCCTCTGGGAGCTTGGAATTTGGGTACATGCCCGGGAGCAGGTGCCATGTGACCAGCCTCCAATAAACCTCTAGGCAACAAGTCTCTAATGAACTTCCTTGGTGGATAACATTTCACAGGCCACAGCTTCTTGCAGGGGGAATTGAGCATGCTCTGTGTGTCTCCATTGGGAGAGCACTCTTAGAAGGTTAAGGTTGCACCTGGTTTCCCCCAGAATTTGTCCCCTGTACCCTTTCTTTATTTCCTTTCACTGCAATAGATCTTAGCCATGAGTATGACTATATGCTGAGTCCTGTGAGTTCTCCAAGCAAATTACCAAAGCTGGGGGTGGTCTTAGGGACCCCAACACAAAAGTATTAAGTCATTGCTTCAGAAACTTATTTGCCATGCACAGTCTCATCCCACTCACCCCCCCCTCCAAAAAGGGGAATGGGAAGCAAAGAAAGGAGAAATGACTCTTGTTGTTTGCTACTTATAGGGTGTTTTCATAGCCTCCAATGTGGACTACTGAAATTTGATAGACCAAAGCTGCTAAGAAACCTCATCCAGAGCGTACAGTATTTAAGGAATAAGACATTTCAATATCTTATACTGATAAGATATAGAAAGACATTCTTTTACTTAGAATAGATCTCTTTAGTATGTAAGCTCATCATATGGTTTACTAGCAAACACTTGCTTATAAATCCACTAGCAACTGGTGCTACATATTTTGTACTGGATAAGTAGAGTAAGCCTAGGATTCATCAATTGAACTGAGATAATTTTAAAACTGAAAGGGGGCACTAGTGATACTTAGACCAGAACAACAGGTGTAAACTGTTGTTTACCTGGCAAAAAGGGACCTAAAGAAACCAGATTAATTGCGTAAGAAAACCATATGGCTCTGTAGATAGCTTATTGTAAAGCTATCTCAATTCAAAAGAGAGGGAAATGCGTCAGGTGATATTTATTGAATCATTTCTTGATGGGAGCAAGCCCCCCAAAATCTGGCCATAAACTGGCCCCAAAACTGGCCATAAAGAAAATCTCAGCAGCACTGTGAAATGTCCATAATAGCCCTAATGCCCAAGCTGGAAGGTTGTGGGTTTAAGGGAATGAGGGCAAGGAACACCTGGCCCGCCCAGGGCAGAAAACCGCTTAAAGGCATTCTTAAATTACAAACTACAGCATGAGCGATTTATGCCTTAAGGGCATAAATGTTCCCGCTACAGTTAACTAGCCCAACCTCTTCTTTTAATCGGCCCATCCCTTCGTTTCCCATAAGGGATACTTTTAGTTAATTTAATATCTACAGAAACAATGCTAATGACTGGTTTGCTGTTAATAAATATGTGGGTAAATCTCCGTTTGGGGTTCTCCGCCGTGAAGGCTGTGAGACCCCTGATTTCCCACTTCACACCTCTATATTTCTGTGTGTGTGTCTATAATTCCTCTAGCGCTGCTGGGTTAGGGTCTCCCCAGCAGAGTTGGTCTCGGCAGTTTCCCAAGGAGAAAAGATTTAAGTTTGACTTTGAAGAACGAGGAAGAGATAAAAGGAAGAGTTTGAGTGACGTGATACAGTCAGGAAAAGAGACGTTATGATTAGGTAGGACAAAAGGTTTGTGACTAAAGGTTTTGTTTGGAGGAGACAGAAATGAGAGTTAAGGCGGAAAAAAATAGAATGAGTGTAGATTTCATCGTATAGGCAATACAAAAATTTGAGAAGGAGGCTGACAAGAAACAAGCAACATTCAAGATTAACATGAGGACAGTGCAGAATACATTAAGTGGTGGCCTGGGTACGTGTGAATATAAAAAGATCTCTTATCTGATAATGGTGAAGGAGTCTGGTGCACCCCAGCAAGAAAGAGAAGCTGAATGATGTGAGTGTGAGAAGCAAGGAAAAAAACACAAATAAATTTGATACAAAAAAAACTACTACTAGGTTGGGCATGGTGGTTCATGTCTATAATCCCAGCAATTTGGGAGGCCAAGGTGGGAGGATCACTTGAGGTCAGGAGTTTGAGACCAGACTGGCCAACATAGTGAAATCCTGCACTAAAACTACAAAACTTAGCTGGGCATGGTGGTACACACCTGTAGTCCCAGCTACTCGAGAGGCTGAGGCATGAGAATTGCTTGGACCCGAGAGGTAGAGGTTGCAATGAGCCAAGATCACACCTCTGCACTCCAGCCTGGGCAACAGAGTGGAACTTGTTCTCAAAAATAAATAAATAAATAAATAAATAATGCTAGTGAAAGAGATCAAATGAAAAAAACTAAAAGGCAGAAATGAAGTCCACAGGCAAGCAGCCTGGGCGGCGCCCTGACAGCCTGGGCGGCGCCCTCAGCCTAGTTAAAGATCGACCCCGGACCCAACCGATTAGGTTAATTAGGTTATCTATAGACTCCGGACATTGTAAGGACAAACATTGTGAAAGTCTCTGTCCTGCTCTAATTACTGGTATCTGCCACATATCTTAGTCCTGGGCCCAGTACAAACACAATCCTCTATTTTGTCCCAACTTCCTGAGCCCAACACAAACACATCCCCCCCCCACACATCTCAGAAACACCACCTAGAGAGCCCCTGATAAGATCACAACCGTTTGTAGTTTTACTAAAAGCGCGGGAACAAATGGAAAACTGTTAATTGTATTAACCAATTACCAGTTGTAATGCTGCAACCAAAAGAATTCCTTTGTACCTCTGTAACCTTACATATCTTGTATGCATCGGGCTATAAAAAGCGGCCACATGCATCATTCAGGGCCCTCTTGTATGTTATAGAACGGAGGGACCAAGTTCGAACTTGCATTAAAGATCCTTGCCGCTTGGCTTTGACTCTGGATTCTGGTGGTCTTCTTCGGGGAACAAACGGACTGGGCATAACACTAGCATTAACAGATAATTGAGAAAATGACAGGTGGGAGCAAATCTGGTAAAAGATGGTGAGGTGCAAGATTTCGCACTTCACTAGGAATTGGTCAATCTAAAGTATTGGTAACCAGCCAGAGGACAGTGCAAAGACAGTCAGGCATGACAAAATCATGCCATGAGAGATGTTCATCTAGATGTTATAAACAATGTGAAAGTAGAAGAGGATTCAGGGACAGAAACTGAAGGATAAGAATAGAGATATAAGAACTATGCCCAAGGACTTCGCTTCATTTAGGAGGTGCCTCAAGAGGAACCTACTGAAAGAGTAGTTAGTGATAGGTGGAAAAACCAAAATCTGAATGTCTAAAGGGAATCTATTTCCTCTTTACTTTTTTCCTAATTATAAATATAAAAATATTTGTTATTGTAAGCTGATTCATTATTTGTTACTATGACAGAGAAATGTGAAGATAGTAAGAATTGCAATCCCACTGTTAATATTTTGATGTGACACACACACTCACACACACACATGCACACACACACACACAAACTTCCTTTAAAACAAGCCTGGTATAATACTGTATATTCTGGTTTACAATCTGCTTTTTTCCTGTTTGTATGACTATTTCTCAATGTCTTTAAATGATTCTCCAAATAAAATTTTCAACATATCACACTCCATTTTTGGTCAAACTACATTTGTATATTTACCCCAATCATTCTTTGTGCCATTTCAAATATTTCTAAATTTCTGGACTTACGAATAATTCTTGTATCAATATTTAAACAATATCTACACAATTTTTATGCTTAGCTCTGATAATTTCTTTGGGGTAAATTCTTACCAAGAAAAATCGTCTCAACTACCTATCATGTTTCAGGTTTGTTGAAACACAATGTCAAATTTACCGTAAGAATGAGACCAAAAGTGTGCCCAGTTTCCTACACCTTCACTAACAATAGATATTATCTTTATCAAATTGAAAATGACATGTTGTTATTTGCATTTTCAAATACATGTGGCACTCAAGCTAACCATATTTATTATAACTTATATTTCCTCCTTAGTCAATGCCTGTTTGCGTCCTTAGCCCATTTTTTCCATTGAAGTGTTTACCTTTCTGACACTGATTGGCAAACTCTTCTTGTATATAAGAGATGATAACCCCATATCATATGTTGTTTACATTCCCTAATGGTTTGACATTTAATTTGGTTTAATGTCTTTTGAAACAGAGTACTTATTTTTATGCATTCAGGTCTTTCTACATTTCCTTTATGATACCTTCCTTTTATGCTTAGAAAAGAATTATTTATTTACATAACAAATATTACTTCTTTTCATTCACTATAAAGCCTATAATCTTGAAAAGTTTGCTTCTGATTCTCCAATTATTTAATCCAATGGCCTAATTGATGGTCTTGGGATTTTGTTAATAAAAGATGACCCTTCAATTCAGTCCTGGAAACGGGCAGCCACTTACTTTTCATCAACAAAATGATTAAGGAGTCAGCTGTGCAGGTAGGAAGGCACAGAGGGCCTTTATGAGAACAAGTTAATAAGCTTGGGGCTGACAGAAGGATCAGAGCTGTTCTAGAAAGGAGCAGATGACTTTTAATACCATGTCACAGAATTAAATATGTTTATGGCAGCATCTCCCTACAACAGGTTTGATTCCTAGAGGGGCGGGGGTGGGGGGGACCCAAGCTACATTTTGCCTTGTCTACATTATATACCCCTGAGAAGCTACCTTAACACAATGTGTTAGTTGTGTTGTATTCTAGGATGTATCTCCTGGAAAAGAACTGTCTGTGTACTTGTGGAGTGAGGTGGGGAGAAGGATGTTACTATGCTATTATCTTTTTCAGCCTCCACTTAAATATGAAACCAGAATGTATTTTCTGTTTTACCATAGCCTAAGCTGTTAGAGCAAGGCAAGTAATAAATATTGAGCTAAGTTGTCAGGGAAAATTGGGATATATTCTCTAGAGCACTTTAAAATCAGGATAATGTTATCATTTCCTTAAGATGGTTTAAGCAGTATCTTCAAATAATGATTTCTCATATTTATCAGGAACCTAAAGTTCTTTAGAGTCTCTAAAGACCACGCTTAATTTTCCCTTAGTCAATTTGTAAAAAGGTGCCTGGCCATAGCCCTGGGCATGGTAGATGATGATGTACTGATGATAATTAGATGAGTGTCTCTCTACATGACTACATCCACATTCATACCATAACCCCCTTCTCTCTTAGGTTTATTCTAGTGCAAGGTATTAAGACATTTGGTCTTAACATGATCATTTAAGACATTTGGTACATGTAAACACAGTATTAAATTACAGCAAGCAGTACCAAATACAGTAAGATTAAATATGTCCAAGAAATTTAAAATAGAAATCTAGTTTTTCTTAATGGCAGATTGTCTTCCATCAGTTTAGTATCAAAATCTTTCTACAAGCACACAATTATATATTAAATTATACTATTTTTAATAGTATGTGTTAATAACAGAAAGCATACTGATGAAGTCATATATTAATATTAAGCAAAACAAAACTTCCGAATGTTGAATATCTTTAAATAAAGAAATTTGATACTGTCGATGAGAACATATGCCTGTTGAAAAAAAGGGAATCAGATGCCAAAATCACACTCCTATTTCTTTTTGAGGCTGTAGCAACTTTGTGGTACTCTGAGTTGTCAAGCATGCCTTCTGGTTGAACTCAGAGGTAGGAGAAATAAGAAAAGGAATAAAGAGAGCTGAAGAACAGGTTGAACTTGAAAAGCAGTTCGGGAAGGGAGAAGGTTTTCCTAGCAGAAGGATCAGGAAAGAGGCTCTGGACTACAACATCTGTAAGTGAAGAGAGAGGAGGAAGAGACTAAAGAACACTGCATGTGGTTCCTGATCACTTTTTAGGCAACAGTGGTGAGCTGCGGGTGAGCTACCCAACAACACCCTACTCATGGTGTTCACTTCAGTGTACACCAGGAGACAGAGGAGAGATGATGGCTGCTTCACATTTTTTTGTTTTTGTTCTCAAGGTAACAATGGCAAGGGAGTCTGGTTATTTATTTATTTATTTATTTATTTATTGGACATACTTTGACACTGAAATTGGAACTACATTATTCCTTAGTAAAAGAACTAGCCTTTATTTTATGAATTATAGTTAAAACACTACCAATGGGAAGAATGAAATATATTTCGGACAGAGGGAAGAAACAAACTGCTTAGATGTGTAGATGTGAGCAAAATATTTATTCATTTGTTCTTAAGGAAAATTGATATAAAATCATTGAGATTTAAAAACATGTAGCAGCTGGGCACAGTGGTTCATGCCTATGATCCCAGCATTTTGGGAGGCCGAGGCAGGCAGATCACTTGAGGTCAAGAGTTCAAGACCAGCCTGACCAACATGGTGAAACCCTGTCTCTATTAAAAATACAAAAATTAGCTGGGCATTATGGCATGTGCCTGTAATCTCAGCTACTCAGGAGGCTGCAGCACAAGAACTGCTTGAACCCGGGCGGCAGAGGTTGCAGTGAGTTGACAGCACGCCACTGCACTTCAGCCTGGGCGACACAGCCAAACTCCATCTCAAAAATAAAATAAATAACATAACATAACATAACATAACATAACATAACATAACATAGAATAAAATAAAATAAAATAAAACGAAACATGTAGCTGTGTATCTATCTTTCTCCCAATGCTGAAGCAAAGCTTTAAAATCAATGTCACAGGTATTTTAAATTTAATATGAAGGCCATAACATGAATTTAATAGGCCCTGTCCCTTTAAAATGCTCAAAAGAAGGAAAAGGAAAAGATCTTGTTTCAACCTTTCTCATTGTTGAAAGAGATATTAATCCTTCACTTGGAACAGTTACAATGTGTTTAAAGTATCGTCCATGGTAAGTTCTCAATTAATTTAGCTATTGCTATCATAATTATTTTATTAAATAGTAGCAGACTTTGAGATAATTTTACCTTCGGAAATTTTGACTTTATATGACTTAATGCCTTTTCCATTATTTCAGTTGGAAAAGCTTACCTCTTGTAAATGAGACTCCTTTTTCTTTGCAGACAAATTTAAATGCTTTTCAAGGATAGAATAATATTTTTCACTTTCTTTGTCAAACTTCTTCTTTCCATCCTAAAAGAGAGCAATAACAACAAAAAATATTTAATTCAGAGCATCCAGAAAACACTGATTTTCACCATTCCCATCAAAGTTCCATGTAATGATTTCATAAAAATAGTCCCAACTATGTGTAAAATCTTAATTTAGTAAAAATAGGAAGATGGAAGTGAAACAAGCCATTTCAGTATGTACTCTGCTCTCAACAAAGCTTTCCATCTTGCAGTGAGAAATACATGTATAAACAAAAAAGGCAAGTCACATCTCCTTTGGAGCAAATGGAACTGTAGTATGGGTAGGGGCCAGGCTGGCTACAGCGAGTCCCACCAAGAGCGCTATAATTGACTCTTAACAATATATTCTGATCCAGTAGGTCTGAGATGTGACCAAGAGAAAAATGTCTTTCTTAGGCTTTTTGTTGATTCAGATGAGTCAATATATAATGTCTGGAGAACCAGTCACATGGAATCTTTTCACAGAATCATATTATTTCTCAGCCACAAAAGACACCTGAAATATCAAATGACTCATTCTTGACATGGAGAAAAAGATTTTTAAATGCTGGTAGTTTCAAATAATTAAATAAGAAAATTCAAAGTCAAATAAATTGAAAGGGTTAACAACCTCTGTACCATAAACTCTGAACATAACTCTAATAGGTGACCTTTGTTCCTGATATGTTGGAGTTTTGGGGAGCAACTGGGAGGGGGAATAGCGAGAAGGGAGTAACTTTACCTTTTATCCTATGGCATGCTTCCACAGAAATGCAAATTGAATGAAACATTGAAGGGAAGAGGACATACCTAGGCATATAATCTTCTACAACTATAAATACTGTATCCACCAGATATGTCTTTTCCATTTATAAGTCCATATGAAACGAATACTAAGTAACTACAATCATAAATTTCATTGGCCAAAGATGTACTATTCCTTTCTTTTATTTCAGTGTCTCTGAAACTGCGACCTCTGGATCACCTAAATTAGGTGTTTATAAGCATGTTCAGAATGCAGATTCCTATTTTTCTCCTTCCAGAGATTCTGGAACTGATTTTGTTTTAAAACAAGTTCATTATGTGTTTGTAACACATAATGCTTTGCTTCATTACTTGCATAAATACCTAGAAGAGGTTACTTAAAAACAATCAATGAATAGATTGGGTGGATAGAGGAAGGGAAAAGAGGAGAGAGGGAAGTATTAGATTGGTGCAGAAGTAATTGCAGTTTTTGTCAAGTGTAGAAGTAATTAACGTTTTTGAACCTAACTGAACCTAATTAAAGAGAAGGAAAATCTTCCAGCTTAAGGGATTTTCCTGCTATTCTGAGGTTGTCAGATTCAGGTTTATCTATCTAGAAAATGCTATTTTGATCCACTGGCACTCTTAACTTTCTTCTCGGTTATACTTCCAAGCACCCATCATAATCCTTTCCATGTGTGGAATTTTAGAAAGTGAGCTGGTAAAATTGAGCTGAAAAGGAAGAGTAAGTAAGGTTCTGCTTTAAGAGTTCACATCACTTTTAGACCATGTAAGAAGTACTGAGATGTTTGTACATTAAAGTATTACCATCTATAAATGGGGGAAGGGAATAAATCCAACTATTCAAATAATTCTTACTACCTAAGGAGAAAATGTGGTCCTACTAAGATAAACACAAGTAGAAAATGAGTAGGATTCCATCACAAAAGGTGTGTTAAGAAACTCACATTACAAAATATGAAATAGCTGACCCAAAGGAAACGAGAGGCCCAAGGTTCAGGATAGAGAGGCTAGTCCTCTCCACTCACTGTTGGAGCAGATACCCCGGCGAATTTCCCATCTTGTGCTTGGTGGATGTTACTTTTTAATCTGGCACTTCATGCCCACAACTACCCTGCAACATACCTTTCTAAAGTTCTTTCTCACTAGCTCCCTATCCATGATCCTTTTTTTCTTTTCTCTCTCTAGGTCATTCCCTCTGACATAAATGCTCATTTCTTCCAATTTCCACACATTCAAATTATATCTACTTTTAGCATTCAGCTCAAATAAATGCCATTCATAATTCCCTTCTTTCAACTCTCTCCCTTTTGAATGTTCATGTAGTTATATATATATGGGTCTCTAATATGGTTCATGTTCTACTTACAGCAGAGATTTTATGTATACACCCCCATCTACCTTAAAATGGAATACCTAATGAATACTCGATAAATATTTAATAAGTGAAATTCTTCTTCTTATAACAGTGGCCACCACAGATCCTCACAGACATTCTATTAGTTCAACAAAGTGTTATCCATGGTACAAGGGACAAATCTGTACAAACAGTCCTAACTCAAATCCACTAAGTGAGCAACCAGCTGGGTTACAGTATAGTACAGAAAACTGACTCCCTTTCATCTTTAAATAGATGCTTAAAATTTCTCACTTTTCACAGAAGAGGAAGAAACTGGTTTCAGGAAGAGAGTGCACAGCTGTGGTGACGACACTTGTATCTTTGTTTTCAGTTTGTGTAGGGTGACATTTTTGGAAATGTTAATTTGGGGCCAATACATCAGCATTTCTGGCAATACAAAAATCATTCTGAGAACCACTTCCTGGACTCTTATTCAAACCCTGCCCCTTCACACCACGAGGCCAGAAAAAAAAGATCTCTAAGGTTCCAAAAGCACATTCAGTTTAAGCATAAAATTAAAGAGCTGCGATAAAAGACTAGGCCACATGAAGGACAGCTATAATCTAGGGAAGCATGCTCTAGAAAACAAAAAGCACTTTACCTTGCAACTCACATCTCCTCCAAAAGCCATGATTTACTGCTCATGTAAGCCAAGTCTTATTTGGACTTAGTAACGTAACCCCATATAGCTACCTCTTGTCTCTTGTGTTACTTGTTGTGGACATCAAACTAAGAATTTTTTTTTTTTTTTTTTTTTTTTTTTTTT
>NW_016808811.1:907941-917806 GCF_001698545.2 Rhinopithecus bieti
GATTACAGGCTTGAGCCACCGCGCCTGGCCCAAACTAAGAATTTTCTCTGAGATCAGTGCTGCTAAAGGAAGGGGAAAAAAACTCATGAATTGTTCCTAAATGCTGTTCATGATCACTGTTTTCTTATTGATATGGCATTATTAAAAAAATAGAGACTTCATACTGTAATGGGACGTTTTCTGTCAATCCACAGTAAGTGCATTTAAATTAAGTAATCATTTAAAATAAAGCCACAATAAAATAATAATCTTGATGGAAAAAAAGATGAAGAGTGAGGTAGAACTGGGTGTTCTAGAAGATAAATGATAAATGATAAAAGATAAAAGAAAAAAGATAAAAGATAAAGCGTAGTACTGTTTTAGTATCTACTGGTTGCTGCCATTACTTACTATATGTCTATGCAGATAAAGATGGCGAGACAGAGAAAGGAGACACAGAGACAGAGGGCAACTACTGACTAAATAAAATATATCCTCAAAAATGGTGAATTAGTTCTCAGACCCAATTCTAGCTGGTGAAAAGTAAGCTACATTTGGGGCTGCAATCAGCTGGCTTTCTAATCTACACTGCATTTATTTTGGGCATAGTGCTCACATTATTACTTACTAACCATGGTCAGGCCACATGTACATTTTATACACTCAAATGAGGAATGGAAGGAAACTACTGTAGCACAAACTCCAAGAGTCAACTTTACTCTTAAAATTGTGGTTTGTATTAATTTTAAAAATGTCAAATATTTATAAGACTTTAGGCATATCACAAAGATAAAATATATTAATACACCCTCTTATAACCAACTGATCTTTGAAAAGCTGACAAAATACATAATGGGGAAAGGACACCCTATTCAATAAATGATGCTGGAAAATTGGACAGCCATATGCAGAAAGGTGAAACTGGACCCCAATCTCTTCTCTCACCATATACAAAAATTAACTCAAGATGGTTTAAATACTTCAAGGTAAGATCTGAAACTATAAAAATCCTAGAAGGCTGGGTGCCGGTGGCTTACGCCTGTAATCCCAGCACTTTGGGAGGCCAAGGCTGGTGGATCACCTGAGGTCAGGACTTCAAGATCAGCCTGGCCAACATGATGAAACCCCATCTCTACTAAAAATACAAACATTAACTGGGCATGGTGACGGGTACTTGTAATCCCAGCTATTTGGGAGGATGAGGCAGGAGAATGGCTTGAACCCTGGAGGCGGAGGTTGCAGTGAGCCAAGATCACACCACTGCACTCCAGCCTGGGCAGTAAGAGTGAAACTCTGAAATTCCGTCAAAAAAAAAAAAAAAAATCCTAGAAAAAAAAACTAGGAAAACTCTAGCTTATGGAAAGAACTTATGACTAAAACCTCAAAAGCAAATGCAACAAAAACAAAACAAGACAAATAGAACTTAATTAAACTAAAAAGTTCTGAACAGCAAAAGAAATAATCAACAAGTAAAGAGACGACCTACAGAACGCGAGAAAGAATTTGCAAACAATCCATCCAACAAAGGGCTAATATCCATAACCTACAAGAAATTCAATCAACTCCACAAGAAAAAGACAAATAACCCTATTAAAAACTAGGCAGAGGACATGAATAGACATTTCTCAAAAGAAGACACACAAGCAGCTAACATATGAAAAAATGCTCAATGTCACTAATCATCAGAGAGATGCAAATTAAAACCACAATGAGATACCATCTCACATCAGTCTGAATGGTTGGTCAGAAAACCACAGATGCTGGCGAGGCTGCAGAGAAAAGGGAATGATTATACACTGTTGGTGGAAATATAAATTATTTCTATGGAAAACAGTATGGAGGTTTTGCAAAGAACTAAGAATAGAGCTACCATTTTACCTAGCAATCTCAGTATTGGGTGGGGTTGCCCAAAGGGAAAGAAATCATTAGATCAAACAGTTACCTACACTCATATTACAGCAGCATTCACAATAGCAAACTCATGGAATCAACCTAAATGCCCATCGATGGATAACTGGCTTTTTAACATGTGATATATATACACCATGGAATACTGAAACTACTCAGACATAAAGAAGAATGAAACATGTCTCTTGCAGCAACATGGATGGAAATGGGGGCCATTATCCTAAGAAAAATGACTCAGCAACAGCCAAAAACTGTATGTTCTAACTTATAAATGAAATTTTAAAAATGGGTACACATGAATATACAGAGTGGGATAATAGACACTGGAGACTCCAAACAGTGGGAGGCGGGTGAAGGATGAAATATTACCTGTTGGGTACAGTGAACACTATTCAGGCGATGGGTACACTAAAAGCCCGGAATACACACTATTGTTTTAAAAGATGCCGATCCAATGTCTTCCACTGACCACAAGCAAGTACCAAAGATGAAGAACAGACTTTACCATACTTAATCATAAGTAGACATAAATTATGAAAATGTTATCTAACCACATTTTTCTATAAAAGACTACTAGAAAGCTTTTTTTAAATACTTTAATTAGCAACCTTCATTTTAATGTTACTATAAGTTTTAAAAAATAAGTGAATATTTCTACATTTCTTTGCAGTAAAAGAAAATATCATTAATATTGATTCATGATATTTTCAAGTCTCAATATTATTAATTGCCACATAGGATATTGTGAAATTTCCCAAGCAACTATTTGTTATCATGTTAGTACAGCCATTATCTCAATAAGCACTATTTTGAGAAATCCTTCAACTTAAGTAATAATAAAAACCAATAGCTGTTTGTATTCCAAAAACATGAGGAATTCTGATAAATTATCATGGTGCTAGGCCCTGAAAATACATAAGAGGATTAGAGGCAGCTCCAACTACCACCCCTAATTAGACTTCTTCTTCCTCTGATGGTGGGATGTACTCCTTGCCTAGAGTGGCAGCCCACAGCAGCATCACCACCTCTGACTCCCAAAAGGGCCAGTTGCTAGCACAATCCACCCCATGTTATCTAGGCATTACCCGGGGCCCGAGGGATCTTGGCATCCAGAAGCTCAATTTGGTGAGAATATTGGTGTGGCTTGCACAGCAATGTCTCTCCTCTGGGTGATTCCACCCAACAACTCTTAATCTCTCCAACCCATTCTCCACCAACTCCCCCATCCACAATCTGCTGAAATCCAGACATCCCCATATGGCTTCTTTCCAGAGGGTTGTACCATTATAATTCACCATATCTCTTGCTTTCCCAGTTACATCATTGCCACCACCACCAGGTGATCAAACTCTTAGGAACCAAAGGATTCACATTTGCGTTTACAAGGAACTCCTACAAACTGGACAGAAAGAAGCAAGCAGATAATGCACGTCAAGGATATGAAGGGATAATACACAAAAGAGGAAACCCAAAGTGTAACACACATATGAAGAGTTGTTCAAACTCATTCATTATTGGAGACAAGCAAATTAAATCCATGAGATATTACATTTTATCAATTGGATGCTATATGAGTTAGAAAGTTGAATGATGCCATGTGCTGAGAGCATGTGGAGACACAGGAACCCTTATGTACTACTGATGGGATTGTAGAGGGGTGAAGCCCTTTTACAGGGAAACATTGCACTACTAAGGGACATGTATGTGTGTCCTAAGAACCAACTTCTGGGTGTATCTCTCAATGAGATGCTAACAGAAATGTCCATAGCAAACATGAATGAGGATGTTCATTAAGGTGTTATCTGTGGGAACAGAAAAGGAGCTGGGGTATTTGTTAGAGGGTACATAAAATGTGTTAGATGTGTACCATGGAGTGCTACATGGAAGTTAGAGAGAAATATTAAATATTGATGGATCTCAAAACACAGTTCTGGGTAGAAAAATTTAAAACAAATAGATATATCAAACAACATAATTTCTAAAAATTAAATGTAAATAGGGAAGAGGGCTATTAAAATCAGAAAATAGAGTTTAAAACATGAAGAATATCAGAAACCCATCTGATTAATAGAACTGCTGAATGAGAGATGAGAATTGCCAAAAAAAAATTTTCAGGAAAATTTCCAGAATGAATTTTTTTTAAAGTTTCCATATTAAAATGACCCAATATGTACACTGTGCAATGAATGAGAAAATAAACAAAAGGCGTATCACCATAAAAGATTTAAAAAACATCGATAAAATGAAAACCTAAAAGCAACCCATACGAAAATGGAGCTTACATAAAAATCATCTGAAATCAGAACAATAATGGATCTTCAACAGCATAAAAGAAGCATTAAATCAAAATCCATAGCCTTCAAATTTCTGAGGACTAATTCATTCAAACCTAGCTTTCTATTTCTAGTTAAATTATCATTCCAGGTTGAGGGTAGAATAAAAATATTTACAAATGTGTAAGGCCTCAAAAATTCTACTGCTTCTGTACCATTTCTCAGAAGAAAACTGAGGGGTGTGCTTTGCTCACATGAGGGACTAAATCAAGGAAGTTGGGCACAAGATCTGAAAAAACAAGAGTTTTTTCAGTTTAGAGTCACAGGGAACTCCCAAAATAATGGTAATATGATCTTCCAGAAAATTAGATGGACAAGTAAGGCTTTGAACTTTAAAGCAACCAGCTAAGATGAGAGTTACAGGAGAAATGTCTCTAAACAAACAGAATGGAGAAGGTATTATGTGATATGTTTAAACATATTAAAGCTATCACCCTGGTTAGAGTGTAGTGGCAACATCTTGGCTAACTGCAGCTTCCGCTTCGGAAGTCAAACAATTCCTGTGCTTCAGCCTCCTGAGTAGCTGGGACCACAGGCATGCACCACCATGCCCAGCTAATTTTGGTATCTTTAGTAGAGACAGGGTTTTGCTACGTTGGCCAGGCTGATCTCAAATTCGTGACATCAAGTGAACCACCCACCTCGAACTCCCTAAGTGGTAGGATTACAGGTGTGTGCCACTGCATCTGGCCCAAGATTTGTTTTGTAATTACATCCTTGTACTTGGAAACAGAAAATTAAGCAAAATTTGAAAGTAAGGCAATTATTGACACCAAGAAAAAAAACCTGTGCAAAAAAAGTAATCATAGAATCTGATATGGTTCACCTATGAACCATAATTTACTGTTATGTGAACAACGAGCATTGATCTTTTTAAAAATGTGATCAAATGATATATATTTGGAAGGTAGCAGGAAGGGAAATATGTTTGAAGTAGTAGTGGTTGTGGTACTGTAAGGATGCTAAATATTCATCTTCCATAGGTGGAAGTTAATTATTAAAGACATACACAGTTTTCAACAACCTAATCATATGTGAAGGCATATAAATTATAAATTAAGCCAGCTCTCTGTTCTATCTCTATTCCAAAGTTCCGATACCTGAAGGCAAATACTTGTGAATTTTAAGCTACTGATTCACATTTATCTTCACTTTTCTAAATAATATATTCACTTTCCTTTTCAATTTTAGGCATTGTTAAATTCTTCAATAATTGAATTCTGTTTTAAAAATGAGAAGAAAGGGATAAAAAATGGAGATGGGATAGCAAGAGAGGAGGAGAAACACAAAAGGTGAAAAATTGGTGAGAACGAACAAAACTTAGAATGGAGAGAAGAGAAAGTTTCCTAAGGGTATGCTGACACCTGGCTCACAAGTAGATTTTTATTAATTCATTCATTAACTTGACCTTTTAGTAAATACCCATTTTGTGATTGGTACTGATGCTCAGTGCTGACCAAGACCAGGAGAACAATTAACAGTAGTTGTAAAGTACTTTGCATACCAGAACTCCACATACAAATTCTACAAGGTAAGAATAATAAATCCTCATTTTATGAGCATGAAAACATTATCAAGGAAGAGAGAAGTAATCTGACCAAGGTCATAGAGCTTATGACAGGCACGGCAGATAATCAAAATTAAATTCGTCTAGTTCCCAGTTCCATGTTCCTTGCAAAGTAAAATGCAATCTGAGGAAGCAACAGATTAAAACTACAGCACTTCATTTCCTCAAAAAAAAAAAAAAAAAAAAAGGGGGGGGGGGAGGGGGGATGAAGGAGAAAAAGGACAAAGGAAAGAAGAGAGAGAAGAAAGAAAGAAAACTGAACAAAGAAAGAGATTAAGGAAAGAGGGGATGAGAGGCCGGGCACGGTGGCTCACGCCTGTAACCCCAGCATTTTGGGAGGCTGAGGCGAGTGGATCATCTGAGGTCAGGAGTTCGAGACTAGCTTGGTCAACATGGTGAAACCCCGTCTCTACTAAAAATACAAAAATTAGCTGGGTATGGTGGCAGGCACCTGTAATTCCAGCTACTTGGGAGGCTGAGACAGGAAAATCGCTTGAATCTGGGAGGCAGAGGTTGCAGTGAGTAGAGATCACATCACCGTCCTTCAGCCTGGGTGAGAAAGCAAGACTCCATCTCAAAAAACAAACAAACAAACATACCGTGAACCCAGGAGGCGGAGCTTGCAGTGAGCTGAGATCCGGCCACTGCACTCCATTCTGGGCGACAGAGCGAGACTCCGTCTCAAAAAAAAAAAAAGGAGATGAGAGAGGAAAAGTAGGAAGTAGAGGGGGTGTTGGGTATTTGTAATGGTGCTTTAAACCTTGTGAGAGAAAGAGAATGATGTTGAGAGCATATGACAGCATCTGCCATGGTTAATACTAAGTGTCAACTTGATTAGATTGAAGGATACAAAGTATTAATCCTGGGTCTGTCTGTGTAGGTGTTGCCAAAAGAGATGAACATTTGAGTCAGAAGGCAGATCCACCCTTAAACTGGTGGGCACAGTCTAATCAGCTTCCAGTGAATATAAAGCAGGCAGAAAAATGTGAAAAGGAGAGACAAGCCTAGCCTCCCAGCCTACATCTTTCTCCCATGCTGGATGCCTCCAGCCCTCAAACATCGGACTCCAAGTTCTTCAGTTTTGAGACTCAGGCTGACTATCCTTGCTCCTTAGCTTGCAGAGAGCCTATTGTGGGATCTTGTGATCATGTAAGTTAATACTTAATAAACTTCCCTTTACATATACATATATTCTGTACCTCTAAGAGAACCCTGACTAATACAGCATCCAATTGTCAAGCTTCTCTTGTAGCTATGGGAAGACAAGGAAGACTAGAATTAGTAGGCAGACAGTGTGTGGAGTGGCTACAAGCTGATGGCTCTGACATCAAATTAAGAATAAAACTAGGGTTACATAACTCTGCATACCAGACAAGATATTCGGAAAATCACCCTGGGTGAATTTGAAGATTTCCTAATTAAAGTTACTGAAGCTGTTTTCTATGCCAAGCATTTGGATTTCTCTGCTCTTCTAGGATGACAAAGAACTTGGATGAACAAATATGAACTGATAAAATACTAGGCAAAACAAAGACTACTTAGACCACTTATAACAAGTACTGGATCTGACTAAAACTAACAGATGTATTTTTTTTTCTTATTCCTAAGGTAAAAACAATAGCAATAGAAATTAAACTTTTATATTATATTACGTATAATACTGCTTTAGTTCAAATTTCCAAGAAAACATTGCCTGAGGCAAAGCTTGCCTGCTAAAGCTTGGGGTGTGTGTGTGTGTGCGCGTGCGTGCACGCACGCATCTTGGACAGCAAGACTGAGGAATAGAGATGTGAGACAAGGAGGGAAGGTAAATATAAGTGGTCTCAGCTGAGCTGGCCACAGCAGCATGAGGAGTCAGCCAGCTAGCTATTCTACCTCTGTGGCACATCTCCATCCATACTGTCCAAAACCAACACACCTTGGGGCTGTTCACTGGGTAAGCAAGCAAGAAGCAAGTTTATCTGCCAGTTCCTTCTCATAATTGATCAAAATTCACCGCATGGAACAAGAACTCTCCTGCCTTTCAGTGTCACCTGGCTCCACTAGCAGTCATGGGAGACGCCAGAGCCCAGAGGTGACAGTACAGTACTCCATCCATGGTCTAGACGTGATGGGAGGAGCCAATGTGCCCTGAAGCCTCCGCACCATACATGCTGCGGTTCCCACTGCAGCAGGAGTCTGCACTGGAGCCAGACCTTGAGCATGTGAAAGGGATAAGATGTGATACTCCTAGTTCAGGGTGTTCTACTGAGCAAGACCAAAGAGCCCTGAAGGATATAAACTGGGCTCAATACCAATATAAATAGTCCTAAGATGTATATGAAAGTTAACATCTTTATTGAGTGTGTTATCGCTATGATTTTATGGTAAGAAAAACAAAACATTTTCAAGAGTTTGCAGGCTCATTCACAATCTTATTCTCTTGATCCAATTTTATATATTTTCCTATCAATAAGGATTTCTGGAAGATTATGCTTAAACTGACTCCCATCTTAAAGAGTGGAAAAATGAGGTTCATGGAAATTAATTATAGGCCACTCAGTCAGCAAGAGGATGGAATCTAGACTAAAACACAACACCTTTCTCAAAATCAGCATTAAACAGCACAACTGCTTAGTTTTAACATTTAAAGGAAAAATGACTGCCCCATTCTTCAAAGGGTTAAAGTGTTTTGGTCAACGTTACAGAATTAGCCACATGAGCCAATTCCAGGAACTGCCTTTGACTGAATATCTGCTTATGGAATCCCCTTTTCTGCTAGTTTTATTAAAAAAGAAAAAAGAGGGTCTGTTCCAAGATGGCCAAATAGGAAGAGCTCTGGTCTGCAGCTCCCAGTGGGATCGATGCAGAAGACAGGTGATTTCTGCATTTCCAACAGAGGTACCTGGTTCATCTCATTGGGACTGGTCGGACAGTGGGTGCAGCCCACGGAAAGTGAGCCAAAGCAGGGTGGGGCATCGCCTCACCCGGTAAGTGCAAGGGGTCGGGGGATTTCCCTTTCCTAGCCAAGGGAAGTCATGACAGATTGCATCTGGAAAAATGGGACACTTCTGCCCAAATACTGTGCTTTTCCCAAGGTTTTAGCAACCAGCAGAAAAAGAGATTCTCTACCGTGCCTGGCTCGGAAGGTCCCACACCCATGGAGCCTTGCGCACTGCTAGCATAGCCCTCTGAGATCGAACCGTGGGGTGGCAGCCTGGCTGGGGAAGGGGCATCCACCATTGCTGAGACTTGCGTAGGTAAACAAAGTGGCCGCGAAGCTCGAACCGCAGATCAGCAAGACCTACTGCCTCTACAGATTCCACATCTATGGGCAGGGCATAGCTGAACAAAAGGCAGGAGACAACTTCTGCAGACTTCAATGTCCCTGTCTGACAATGGTGAAGAAAGCTGTGGTTCTCCCAGAGTGGCGTTTGAGCTCTTAGAACAGGCAGGCTGCCTCCCTCAAGTGGGTCTCTGACTCCTGTGTAGCCTAATTGGGAGATAATTAGGCCCAGTAGGGGCCGACAGACACCTCATATAGGCAGGTGCCCCTCTGGGATAAAGCTTCCAGAGGAAGGATCAGGCAGCAATATTTGCTGTTCTGGAATATTTGCTATTCTGCTCCCTCCGCTGGTGATACCTAGACAAAAACAGGGTCTGGAGTGGACCTCCAGCAAACTCCAACAGACCTGCAGCTGAGGGACCTGGCTGTTAGAAGGAAAACTAATGAACGGAAAGGAATAGCATCAACATCAACAAAAAGTACATCTATACCAAAACCCCATGTGTAGGTCACCAACATCAAAGACCAAAGGTAGATAAAACCACAAAGATGGGAAAAACCAGAGCAGAAAAGCTGAAAATACTAAACACCAGACTGCCTCTTCTCCTCCAAAGGATCGTAGTTCCTCAAGAGTAATGGAACAAAGCTGGAAGGAGAATGACTTTGACGAGTAGACAGAAGTAGACTTCAGAAGATCGGTAATAACAAACTTCTCCGAGCTAAAGGAGGATGTTCTAACCCATCACAAGGAAGCTAAAAACTTTGAAAAAGGGTTAGACAAATGGCTAACTAGAATGAACAGCATAGAGAAGA
>NW_016808811.1:918547-972952 GCF_001698545.2 Rhinopithecus bieti
AAAAAAAAAAAAAAAAAAAAAAAAAAAAAAAAAAAAAAAAAAAAAAAAAAAAAAAAAAAGGCAGGGCTGCAATCCTAGTCTCTGATAAAACAGACTTTAAACCACCAAAGATCAAAACAGACAAAGAAGGCCATTACATAATGGTAAAGGGATCAATTCAACAAGAAGAGTGACTATCTTAAATATATATGTACCCAATACAGGAGCACCCAGATTCATAAAGCAAGTCCTTAGAGACCTACAAAGAGACTTAGACTCTCACACAATAATAATGGGAGAATTTAACACCCCACTGTCAATATTAGACAGATGAAGGAGACAGAAGGGTAAAAAGGATATCCAGGACTTGAACTCAGCTCTTCACCAAGCAGACCTAATAGACATCTACAGAACTCTCCACCCAAATCAACAGAATATACAATCTTCTCAGTACCAAATTGCACTTATTCTAAAATTGACCACAAAATTGGAAGTAAAGCACACCTCAGCAAATGTAAAAGAACAGAAATCACAACAAACTGTTTCTCAGACCACAGTGCAATCAAATTAGAACTCTGGATTAAGAAGCTCACTCAAAACAACATGGAAACTGGACAACCTGCTCCTGAATGACTACTGAGTAAATAACGAAATGAAGGCAGAAATAAAGATGTTCTTCGAAACCAATGAGAACAAAGATAAAGCAGTGTGTAGAGGGAAATTTATAGCACTAAATGCCCACAAGAGAAAGCAGGAAAGATCTAAAATCGACACCCTAATATCACAATTAAAAGAACTAGAGAAGCAAGAGCAAACAAATTCAAAAGCTAGCAAAAGACAAGAAATAACTAAGATCAGAGCAAAAATCACGGAGATGGAGACACTAAAAACTCTTCAAAAAAATCAGTGAATCCAGGAGCTGGTTTTTTGAAAACATCAACAAAACTGATAGACTGCTAGCAAGACTAATACAGAAGAAAAGAGAGAAGAATCAAATAGACACAATAAAAAATGATAAAGGAGATATCACCACTGATCCCACAGAAATACAAACTACCATCAGAGAATGCTATAAATACCTCTAGGCAAATAAACTAGAAAATCCAGAAGAAATGGATAAATTCCTGGACATATACACCTTCCCAAGACTAAACCAGGAAGAAGTTGAATCTCTGAATAGATCAATAACAGGCTCTGAAATTGAGGCAGTAATTTATAGCCTACCAACCAAAAACAATCTAGGACCAGACGGATTCACAGCCGAATTCTACCAGAGGTACAAAGAGGAGGGGGTACCATTCCTTCTGAAACTATTCCAATCAATAGAAAAAGAGGGAATCCTCCCTAACTCATTTTATGAGACCAGCATCATCCTAATACCAAAGCCTGGCAGAAACACAACAAAAAAAGAGAATTTTAGACCAATATCCCCGAAGAACACTGATGTGAAAATCCTCAATAAAATACTGGCAAACCAAATCTAGCAGCACATCAAAAAGCTTACCCACCACGATCAAGTGGGCTTAATCCCTGGGATGCAAGGCTGGTTCAACATATGCAAATCAATAAACGTAATCCATCACATAAACAGAACCAACGACAAAACCCACACGATTATCTCAGTAGATGCAGAAAAGGCCTTTGACAAAATTCAGCAGCCCTTCATACCAAAAACTCTCAATAAACTAGGTATTGATGGAACGTATCTCAAAATAATAAGCACTGTTTATGACAAACCCACAGCCAATATCATACCGAATGGGCAAAACTGGAAGCATTCCCTTTGAAAACGGGCACAAGACAAGGATGCCCTCTCTCACCACTCCTATTCAACATAGTATTGGAAGTTCTGGCCAGGGCAATCAGGCAAGAGAAAGAAATAAAGGATATTCAGTTAGGAAAAGAGGAAGTCAAATTGTCCCTGTTTGCAGATGACATGATTGTATATTTAGAAAACATTATAGAACTGAGTAGAGTATAGGTAAGAATTTGATTACTTAAAGCACAAACAGTTATTTCTCTGGTGGTCCTGTATATAAGCTGTTCCTAGGCACATCTCCCATGAGGAACACTTCACAGGGATGGCCATGGGTGCTGCGGCCCTGTACGCTGGCAAATGACCCCAGATGCAATAAGGTCATCGATTGGTAGCAATATTAACAGTAAGAAAGGTGGGAATTGTAGAAAATATCTACTACTGCCTTTTCAACAGCTAGCTTAGCACTGCTTTGTCCTTTTTAGTTTGGGGTTGTAGATTTCAATGATAAACTTTCATTATCAAAATTTCACATTAAGTGATGAGGGCAATGAAAGGCTTAAAGGAAGGAAAGAAGAAGCAAAAGGTGCTGGCATTGAAAATGGTCAGCTTGTAAGGCAAACATGATAACCAGTGCATTATGGAAATCCTTATAAAAATTGTCAGCTTGGTAGTTGAAAGAGAAGGCTGGGTGGTAGAGATGCCACTTAGTTACTTTCAAGTCACATGGTTTAGTCTACAAACTTAATGAATCTCAATTTTCAGTCACAAAAATATACCTTTTCTTTTCATTTTACTTTACTGTGCAGTTTCAGCACGCAGTGAAGGCTGATGTTTTGTTACCCTTCACTATTGCTTTATAATCAATAAGTCCCTCTGTCACATCACATAAACATGACCAGAACACTTGCAAAAATGCAGTCTGTAAGTCAAGTCACTATCTTGTCTCCTGTGATATTACCCATGTCATCACTTGTACAGCTCACGGAAGTCAAGACTATGTTTATAACTATGCCAAGTCCGTGAGTAAGGGCTGGTCATACGTTATACCATTAAACTCAAATATCCTGAAGAACTATTTGGCAGAATACATTCTGATATTTCTTCAAAATGTAGAAGTATAGCTGACTGAAAATTTTCTATTACTTTATTTTCACTGGAATACAACCTGTCTAAAATTCAAAATCCTCACTCTTAAACAATGCTTAATCTTTTCTTACATTTGCAAAGGATTGCAAAGAAAAAATAAAATAGCCATTGGTGGGTAAAATGTGAGATTAATTCTCAGGCATGGGGTGATTCATTATTTCTCAAGAATTACTTAACTGAAGTTTTTAATAATGAATTTATTGCAGTTTTGAGACTTAAAAACTAAGTCGTGAAAATAACTTATGAACTAGAGAAAACCTAAAATAAATATTTCTATCAATTCTGTTTACTGCTTGACTTGAGAAATAGGGTTCTTCTTTATGAAGGAATTTATCAATTAGAATTATGAAAATTCCTAAAAGATTAGTTCTGTGGTCACCAAAAACTCAAAATTAATTATTACTAATAATTTATCATTCTTTCTTCCAACTCTTAATACATCAATTGATACAAATTAAGTTCTAGGTATTATAATTTCTATAGATTTAAAGAAATCTTCAAATGCAATTCAGTTTTACATTGAAAAAATTGAACTTGAAATTTTCCTTTCAGTTAATTAAACTGAATAAGATGACAATCTGTCCCGTTTGTCAATTATTTGTGATTTTAAGTTTCTCCTCACCTTCAGTCTTATTTATGGCTTTTCAGCCATTCATTGTTGTAAAATAAATACAAAGAAAATTTTACCTTAACTTAATTTTATTACTAACAATACTTGAAAATAATTTGAAAGTTCATTTTAATGCAAAGGGTAAGAAGAAGCATTATCTATTTGTTCTTTCCTATACTTCAAATATTTTCTCTCCATAACATGAGGTCTAGCATCAACCTACAACAAACTGGAAACATTTAATGAAACTGACTTACAATAGCATAAAGCTGAAATTTAAAACACTGAGACTCAAAAGCCCTAATTCTTTCTCAAAAGAAACAGACACACACACATACACACACACACATATCCCTAAATGTTTTTCTGAGTAAGGATGCTGTCATTTCTCATAAAATGATCCATCAACTCTCCATGGAAATGACACTATTTAAATACTTCTGATATTCTGATGAATATATGATGAGCACTGAAAGGGAAATCCAACGTGAAGCAAATAACTTACAAGTTCTTTTAGTTGCTTGTAAAATCGAAGTGTGTCACATGGTGACCACCTATTCTCCAACTCCAGTGAGGAAGCAACAGAAGGAAATGGACTGAATCCAAGATACTTAGGTTAGTCAGAGAGAAGAAATTTTCAATTATTTAGTGTATCGAATTCTACTTGTAGACATAAGGTAATAACAATTAATGAATGTGACCAAGCGAGCCAAGGGTCTTCTTCCTGAGAGCTCAATCATGCTGTACATGGAAAACCAGAAAGAAAATGTGCTTTTATTTTAAGAGCAGGCAGCACTCAATAGCTAATGTATTTAGAAATTTTGGTTACTGACTAGAAACCTGATATTTTCTTTAAGACTTTTCTAGAAGCATCTATAATGTCATCTTCACGGATGTCACTCTCTTCTTTATTTGGTTCTAGACAGACATCATATGTAATCAGTTGCATTTGTATTTATAAGAATGGTTTCTTTATATCAAACTCTCTAAACAGAGGCCTAACCCACCAGATACAGCCTGAATTAAAGATAAGGCCGGGCGCGGTGGCTCAAGCCTGTAATCCCAGCACTTTGGGAGGCCGAGACGGGCGGATCACGAGGTCAGGAGATCGAGACCATCCTGGCTAACATGATGAAACCCCGTCTGTACTAAAAAAAATACAAAAAACTAGCCGGGTGAGGTGGTGGGCGCCTGTAGTCCCAGCTACTCGGGAGGCTGAGGCAGGAGAATGGCGTAAAACCCGGGAGGCGGAGCTTGCAGTGAGCTGAGATCCGGCCACTGCACTCCAGCCTGGGCGACAGAGCGAGACTCCGTCTCAAAAAAAAATAAGACCAGAGTGTCACTTTTTAGAAACTGACTTAGTATAACACAATGGATTTTTTAGTAAATACAATATTCAAGAAGCAGACTGCTATTGATTATAATTTGATCCCATCAAGAGCTACCAAAACATCTGGTCTTCAGAACAACAGACTTCTCTGTATTTCAAAATGATTGCAATAATTTAGGGCTTTAAAATAGCTAAACTATTTTAATTAACACCCACATGATCTTCCTTAAGGTCTTGTTCCTTCTCCCTATTCGTCATCCATATTTTAGTTAGAATAATTAATTTAAAATACAGTTTTTGCTATTACATTTCTTTGTATAAACAGTTTCCAAAGCCACAGAATGAAACTCAAACCTCTTGGCAAGGCAAGCAAGATTTTCCATAAATGTAGCACTTCCATGTTTTTCTCGTCTCTTCTCCAACACTTGGAACTTCATATTTTATGCTCTACTAACACCAATGTGCTTGAAGTTCTTCTCACATACCATTACAATCTTTTGCCTACTATGCCTATGCTCTTTGTTTAGACAGCCCTCCTTTCCCCTGCTAGCTCTCACTCATCCAGCAAGACCTGCCTCAAGTATCATCTTTCCGGAGACTGGATTTCCACATTAGATCAAGTGCACTTTATGTCCACGAGGCACTTCATACCTACGTGTACCTCTAACTCAGCATTTACTATGGTATAGATATAAACTATCTGTCTCTATTGCACCCTTTAATAGTTGATGCTTTTGGCTGGGCATGGTGGCTCACAGCTGTAATACCAGCACTTTAGGAGGCCAAGGTGGGTGGATCACCTGAGGTCAGCAGTTTGAGAACAGTTTGACTAACATGGTGAAACTCTGTCTCTACTAAAAATGCAAAAATTAGCTGGGCATGGTGGTGGCGCCTGTAATCCCAGCTACTTGGGAGGCTGAAGCAGGAGAATCGCTTGAACCTGGGAGGCAGAGGTTTAAGTGAGCCAAGATTGCGCCACTGCACTCCAGCCTGGATGGCAAGAGCAAGACTCCATCTCAAAAACAAAAAAAAGGTGATGCTTTTAAGTTATTTCCTATGACTTATTCATCTCTGAACCTGTAAGGATATATATTTTTAAAAAGGTCTACCTGACATATGGATGGTTAAAATAATGTTTTTAGACTGAACACTTTGAAGACTATAAAAAACAGAAGCAACTGAAGGGGGAGGAGGGACAAGGACAGAAAGACATAAGGAGCTTGCTATGGGTCACACAAACTTTTGTTCCTGTGAACAAAACAAGAGTCTTCTGACTCTTCTGTGAATAAAAATCCTATGAAACATGTGCTCGAAACCCAGACAAAGCCATGTTTTTGGCAATGCTTCCCTTTTCAAGGTTGCGTCTATCTCACATGCCTCAGAAAAATCATCTATCTACTCAGTTGGTCCAGAAATAACCAAAATGCCAGGAATTACATGTGGACAAGGAAAGGCATCCCTGACTCATCTGCCTCAAGATGCTGAGTGTAACTCATTATCAAAACAACAGCCCCTTGGAGAGAACCTCAGTAATGGCGTGAAATGCCTGTGAAACAGGTGCAGCTCCCCAAGACTTGGAGTTCTCTCTCAAAACACACAGAACCCTCCCCCATGGCACTCTAAACATGACACTCTTTTAGCTAGTATCCTTGATAATAACAGAATAGTCCATTCTTCAGTCATAAGGACTATGTGAGAATAAAACCTACCTAAAATTAATTAAGTATTAGTCTCTGCCACAGGCATAGACTACAGGTTACTTGAAGCAGCACATTAACCAAATTTTTATTTTAAAAACATTAATCTGCCTTATAATTTAAGAAAATAAATATTGTTGGGAATAGTAAGTTATATCTATTTGATATAACATAACAGATTATGAGTACAGCCTTTAATGACAGACAAGCACTCTCATTCCAAATCCTGATTTCATCACTTAATATCTACGGAGTCCTTAAGAGGTTATTTCTCAGATTTCCTCATCTGTACAATGTGAATATCAATAGTGCTTAATGAAGCCCTTAAAAGGATGGAATGAGATAACTGCTTGTAAATTACTTAGTACATTTCTCAGCACATAAATACTCAATCCTCATGGAACTTGTAGGATAATATAGAAAGCCATCAAAAAAAAAACCAATGAAACCATGAAAGGAAACAAATGCAACAGAACTTCTGAAAGATCACTGCAGCCTGGAACAGTTTGAGGAAGTCAAACTTTAAGCATCAGGAGCCAGCTGAGAGAGCTGAATACGTTTTAGACCATGAAGGGACATCTTGAGAGGCAGAAACGTGGACCTTCAAAAGATGTGGCTGCCTAAGGAAAACCTGCCCACAGATTCCTCAAAATAGCTGTCATCCAGATGCCTGCCCTGTTCATTAGTTCCTCTAAGCCTCGGCTAGTGATCTTCCGTTAGATTTTGTGCTTTATTTTTGTGTATTTGTTCTTTAACATTCCATTCCTTTCCTGACTTCACTTCTGATAGAGAACACCAACCCTGCCTACTGCCTACTGTGGCAAAGTCCAAAAGACGTGCTCTGGGTTACCTGATACCGTGACCCAGATCCAAGAAGCTGGTCTCTAAAGAATGGTTAGGACTTGGGAAGGTGAACAAGGTGGGTCAAGAGTTAAGGATATAAGAAAACTAGCACAAGCCTGTGAGTGAACAAGGAGCACTGCCAAAAGTAGAAAGAGACAGAAGAGAACACAGAAACTCTGTCAGTTACTAGTCTGCCTCTCATCTTCCAGAGAAAGAGTTTCCCATCTTTAAATACCTATAGGTTAATAGAAAGAAAGGACCAGGTTAAATTAGAAAACCAGGGTGTCGAACAGATCACTTATTAAATGTGCTAAGATGGGAAAACTCATGTAACCTCGTTGTCTTAGTCTGTTTGTATGGCTATAATAGAATACTACAGACTAGGTAATTTAGAAAGAACAGAAGTTTATTTCTTACAGTTCTGGAAGGTGAGAAGTCCAAGATGAAGGCAGTAGGAGGTTTGGTGTCCTGGGAGGACTGCTTCAAGGTGGCACCTTGATGCTGCCTCCTCCATGCGGAGGAACTCTGTGTCCTCATATGACGAAAGGTACAAAAGGGAAAAAAGAAAGGACTCTCTCAATCAAGCCCTTGTATTATGGCATCAATCCATTCATGAAGATGGTACCCTCATAACCCAAACGCCTCTCAAAAGGCCCCACCTGTCAACATTATTGCATTGGAGATTGAGAATTTGGGGAGACACATTCAGATCATAGCACTCTTTAATCTTCACTTAATTCTATTGTAAAAACAAGATTATAATCATCTTGTCCAGCACAATCACTTTAGTGATTCACTAAATATTCACTGAACACTTATTTTGTCCTCTGAGTGTGCTACTTAAAACATGACTTATGTTCTAAAGAAGCTAAGCTTAAGTAGAGGAGAGGACAGAACACATAAATATCTACAATGTGAAGTACAGAATACAAAAGTTAATGCCACAAGAATTTCAACAAGCTGCTTTGGAACTCAGAGGAGAGATTAGCTTCTGCTGTAGTGATACTGAAACTGCACTAGGAAACAAATGAGAAAATGCACAAAAAAGCATCACACCCAATAGATTTTAACACACAATGACACAAGGTGACAATGGAACCACGTCAGTGCCACCGTGACCATCGCCACCATTACTTTACTAGTGCTCTTCCACCTATCCTGGAGAAGGTGCTCTTGTTCCTTCTACAGCATTACATGTTCCTCAAGAACCATATTAAATCCCTCTTCCTCTAAAAAGAGTATTAGAATCAATTATTTTATTATCTTAAAAGGTAAATTATCTGGAACAAGTTATTATTTTAAGCCTTTTTTAATAATAAAAATGGGAAATTGGTTTCCTTTGAACAACAACATCTTTTGACATGTCATAAAGTGAATGGCAATTTACTTTTTTCCATATGCACTTGGAAAATTTTAGTTAACTGGCCAAAGAATTTTAGGACTATACACATAAGTACATATAACCCCCAGCCCACATACACACCCCCATATCCCCACTTTGTTTTAGATTAACTAGTCCATTCTTCCCCATGCAACACTTTGCAAATCCCTCTTTTCTCCAAAATGAAAGTCTGAATTCTCATTTTGGCACTTTACAAGAAACAAAACTATCAGTCATTGACAAGTAGTGGAAGATTTTTTTCAAGGCCTGGGGATACACGTCAAGCTAAATTATGGAAAAGCATTTTTTTGTTTAAAGGAAAGGCTGTTTTTCATGACAGTCAAAGATATTAAGCTCTAATTGATGTTTGGGGTGTTCTGCTCCACAGTCAACTGTACCTTCTTATGTGAAATACTTACCTATCTGTCTGTATTTAGCCTTCCACCGTGAAGAAGGTTCTGCTACTCTGAAAACAGCCTTTTAAATAAATGAAACAAATTTTAAATAAAATACAGGGCTTGAGCAGGTAACAAAGAGCATTCTTAGAAACCTCCTTGATGCCAGATGGGTTCTCCAGAAGCAGGAATGGATAGAGGTAGAGATGAACTGTGACGCAGGGAGGAAAAGCCCAGGCTCACTCAGTGGGGATCTCTGGAGCTAGCACTGCCTGTGACAGTTGCCTCCTAGTGAGCTTAAATGGCTGGGCCTTTGTGCTCCTGCCCCTATCAACCACTAGATTTGGGCTGCCTGAATTATGGCCTGTCTCAGGAAAGATGTGCCCTCGGGGAGGCAGCTTTCTGCAACTGAAGAGCCCAGGAGGAGCTGACAGCTGCAGACTGTCTGCAGTCATCCTTGTGAGTGGCAGGAGTTAAAAGGCCATCCTAAAGGGAAACTCGGGTTGGAATCTCTGTGTCCATCACTTAAATGTCACACAGTTATACTGCACGATAGCTCACATCTTGGTCAGACGAATGCTTCAAATGAAATAGTTACAATTACCATGTAGGTACTTCAAGGATTTTTAAGCTAGAAAGACCCAGAGAAATTACTTAACGTCACTTCAAAAAGTAGAAAATAAAGATGAAAGTATTTGATTCAAGTAGTTTAGATAAAGATTATGAGAGGGATCTGCAAATCTCAGAGGAGATATCATGGAGAATGGCATTAGACCTCACTGGTTAGTTGTACATGAACCAGCCACAGGAGGGACAGCTATGGAGAACCAGGGCTGAACTTCCACTGATCCTGGACCGAACAGTTCAAGAGCAAGGATGATCTCACTCATTAATGCCATCTCCAGTACTCAGCATGGTACTGGGTCCACAATAGAGATGACAGAATGCTCAGTAAATAACTTAATGCATAGTCTGTGTACCGGAAATGCATTGAACATAAAGTTTAAACCTAATTCAATGTTCCTCCTATTACATTTGATTTCTTCTCAAAGAAGTTAAAGGACTATTGGAATCCTACCAATATTTACAGAACCATCCTGAGTACTGATATGCATTGATAAGTGAGATCATTGCATGTCAGTACTCAGCACAGTATCAGGTCCATGGTAGGGATGACAAAATGCTCACAAACACAACTTTGTGTTAGTTCTTCATAATTTCTAGTGCTCTTCTTTTAAACTATCCAATTTAACAAAGCACAGAAAGAGACCTCCTTCATTTTAAATCAGGGAGGGTCAACATAAAGTCTAAACCTCATTCAGTGTTTCTCCCACTATATTTGATTTCTTCTCAAAGAAGTTAAATGACTACTGGAATCTTGCAAACCTTTACAGTCTTATTGATAATTTGGTCTTAATTAGGTCAGCTAGTAAAGAGATGCACCGATGAAGAGTCATTTCTTACAATTAACTTGCACATGCAATACATCAATTATTGCAATAATAAGTAACCTCCAAACAGGAACAGGGGCATCACTGTTCTAAGTAAAATTAGTCCAGATACAAAAGCTAATGATTTGTGATGATTATAAAAATTAGAAGGAATAAAGAGCTATTTCTAAATCTTGTGATAATTTCTAAACAAAGAGATAGCAAAGGGAAGATCTTTCTAAATAACTAATAATGTACAAAACTAAGCAATCGGAGAACCCTGGAGTTTGAAGAAAATGAAGAGGAGGTCATTTAGTCCAACTCTATAAAGAAATTTATTGTTTCCCACAGATGGTTAGTTAGCCCCTTCAGGAATTTTTTTTTCATACACTTATTCAAGGAAGTCTGTTCCCTGTATGACAGCTACACTTTTAGATGGAAACAAATCGATGGAATTCTTGTTTTTAACAATGCAAGCTGTAAGATAATAACTAACAATTGGATAATACTTCAGATTTCGCAAAACATTTTGCAGTAGAAATTTCATTTGAATCCTTCAAAATCTAAAGAGACAGCTATGAACTCTGATGTTGACTTGCCCAAGGTTATCCAATCATAAAGTCATAAAGACTTCAAATAAAAAATGTAGACCTTGGCTTCTAAAAGTCTGAGCACATCCAAGAGATAGCACCCACTGAAAGAGGTAAATAAAGCTCAACTTGTTCTCTTGGCTGCAAACGTAGCTCATCAAGTATTGCTTAAGACACAATGCAATTACAGGGAAACAGTACACCTCTTTTCCCACAGCACTTAGTTCTTTCTGTGAAAATCCGAAGAGGATTTACATTAGGTAATTCAATCTCTGTCTACCTTAACTTATAATTTCATTTTGGTACCAGTCATCTTATTTTGAAATATTTTATTATTAATTCTTGCAGCTGCATTCATGTATGTGCAACAAAATTATAAAAATTTGATCTGAAGTTAACTTGGGAATTATAGCTTCCAGACAAAGATCCGTTTCTTTCGTTTCTTAAAATTAGCCAACATATATATAGCATTTGATAAATCAATGACAGAACATGTTAAATAAATGTTCAAAAACATAACTTTGCAAAATCTCTTTATGAATTAGACTTTAGAATCCATTTCAAATTCATACAGACACATAGTCAAAAGCAAATAATTGGTTTTAAACTGAAAGAAATTACAAAAGCATCTGATACTCCAGTGAAAAAAATGGGATTTAAACTGATTGCGTGATAAATGAAATTTGACTCTTTGCTTTGCACAATTTTTAAGGCAGCAAGGGAAGTGCTATATAAATAACCTAAAGAAATTGTTGACGAGGAAGATTCTTTAAGATTCAACAGAAAATCAACTCAGTTAATAAACCAATACACTTAGTTCCCTAAACTTTCTGGCTCTAACTGAGATATCCAATAGAAGCAGCCCAGTATTTTAACTGTTTAACTTAATTTGTCCCATACCCTGTCAGCCATAAAGGGAAAGTAAGTGGGTGCTAAACTGTTTCCTTCCCTCAAACTAGTGCCACAGGGAGCAAGGCTTTGGGGTGAGATCAGCATATACATGCCAACTCCACTAAATACTATCTCCCCAACCTGTGACCAAATCAGGCCATTTCTGGATGTTGCCAGTTCTAACCTGGCAACTGGGTATATGCCACATACTCGGTGGGGAAGAAAAGGTGTTCTGAGGTTAGTCTCTCCCTGCAGCCACATCTCAGGCATACGGTCAGGAAGGAGCAGGCAGGGAGAATGGACTGGATTCAAATCTGCAAGGACCCTCCCCAAAATGACACTCAATTCAAAGGTTTCCTATTTTCACTGCCATGTGACCACCCAGGCTCTCTATCTACTTTTGCAGATACTCTGGAAGAGAGTACCCAAGAATAATTTGAAAGTATTCTGAAATATGAATGATAAATTTCATTATAGTAAAATCATAAAGGAATAAAAGAATTGACAGGGGAGTAGACGGCAGGGCAGTGGGGATGGGATTGTGGGGCACGGAGGCAGGAGAAAGTACCTGAACTAAATATCAGGAAATGTGCTACAAAGCTCTGCTTTGCTTCACCAATGATATTTTCATGTTTGTGACATCATCATTACATGATTTGATTTTGACTCTTATTTATCATTTTCTACCAATTTGCTAGCTAGTCATTGAGTCCTTTTGATGTCTTTTGAGTTTATTAGATTTACAGTATTGTTTATTAAAATAAATTCCTAGCTACTAAGTGTTCGCCCCTAGATAGTAAATAAAACAGAGTAAAAGAAAGAATGCTACACCGAGACCTTACATTGAATTTTGGAACAGTTAAGAATCGAAGGACTGATGTGGCTTGTTCTAAACCAACAGCAAGAAGAACAACACAAAAATACTTCACTGCTTTTAAAATAGTTTTATTTTTAAATTACTGTAGTTGCTACTGATTTTGCTGAAACAGTAACTTGAGCAACTCAGTGACTAGAAAAAAAAATCAGCTGACAGCAATCCCAGACTGATAACTTTTTTGTTATGAAATTACACAGAGAAATAATGAGAATCCAATGGGAAGACCACATACATTGCCACAATCACACAGTACAAATTAAAAGAATGAGTGGGGGAAAATCCAGTGTGTGAGGTCTTATTCTAATTATGCCTAAGGTAGCATGATTCATAAAATGAATTTTGAGGATGAACACCATGCACAACCTGTTGTCCTAACTGTTAAATTCTAGCATCGAATTTTTCAATATTGTCTAGACATGATAAACTGTCCTGGATACCATCTTCTAAAAATACACTGCAATATGAGAACCACATTCACCTCTGGAGCTATTCTAGCACCCAATAAAGATCCAGGGAAACCCCCTACTTTCCTTCTTGTAGACCCAAAGCACTAAATCTGTCCCTATTTCTAGTATATTTCATTTATAGTCTTGTCTATAAAGTTCTCCAAAAAGGCTTCTAAACCCTTTAGTTTTCAGAATTTTACAATTAATAACACAACAGATATTACATATAACAATATTAACATTTATACTGTGTTAAGGTCAGGCATGGTGGCTCACATCTGTAATCCCAGCAATTTGGGAGGCCAAGGCAGGTGGATCACTGGAGGTCAAGAGATCACAATCAGCCTGGCCAACATGGTGAAGCCCCATCTCTACTAAAAATACAAAAATTAGCCAGGCTTGGTGGCAGGCACCTGTAATCCCAGCTACTTAGGAGGCTGAGGCGGGAGAACTGCTTGAACTCAGGAGGCAGAGAATGCAGTGAGCCAAGATCACACCACTGCACTCCAGCCTGGGCAACAAGAGCAATACTCTGTCTCAAAAAAATAAAAATAAAAAACAAACAAACAAACAAAAAAACACATTTATACTGTGTTGTTCTGTGCTAGGCACAAGGAATATAAAAAATGAATAATCTGTCCTTCAATAGCTCAGTTGAAAGATGAATACTGGCATGTAAAAAGATAAATTACAGCCCAGCTTGAGGCTGTGTGTTGAAAGAGATGGGGTTCAATGACTGTAAAAGTCCACAGAAAATCCAGGATAAGCAGCAGTCTGGTGATTCCGACCCAAAAGATCATTTTGAAATTGAAACAAAGAACAATACAAAAGATAAATGCAATCAAAAGCTGATTCTTTGAAAAGATAAATAAAATTGATAGAACATTAGCAAGATTAAGAAAAGAAGAGAGAAAATCCAAATAAGGTCAATTAGAAATGAAATGGGAGGCATTTTAACTGACACGACAAAAATACAAAAGATCATTCAAGGCTACTATGAACACCTTTATATGCGTAAACTAGAAAACCTAGAGGAGATGGATAAATTCCTGGAAAGATACAACCCTCCTGGCTTAAATCAGGAAGAATTAGATACCCTGAGCAGACAGATACCCTGAACAGAACAAGCAGCAAGATTGAAATGGTAATTATTACCAACAAAAAAAAAGTCCAGGACCACACACATTCACAGTTGAATTCGACCAGGCATTAAAAGAAGGATTGGTACCAATCCTACAGACACTTCCACAAGAGAGAGAAAGAAGGAATCCTTAAATCATTGTGTGAGGCCAGTACCACCCTAACACCAAAACCAGGAAAGGACAAAACCAGAAAAGAAAACTACAGACCAATATCCCTGAAGAACACAGATACGAAAATTGTTAAAAATAAATAAATAAATAAATACTGGCTAACCGAATCCAACAACATATCAAAAAGCTAACCCACCATGATGACATAGGTTTCATACCAGTGATACAGGGATGGTTTAACATTCACAAGTCGATAAATGTGATACACCACATACAAATAATTAAAAACAAAAATTACATGATTATCTAAATAGACACAGAAAAAGCATTCAACAAAATCCAGCACCCCTTTATGATTAAAACTCTCAGCAAAATTGGCATACAAGGAACAGAGCTCAATGAAATAAAAGCCATCTATGACAAACCCGTAACCACCATAATACTGAATAGGAGAAAAGTTGAAAGCATTCCCTCTGAGAACTGGAGCAAGACAAGGATGCCCACTGTCACCACTCCTCTTCAACATAGTGCCGGAAGTCCTAGCCAGAGCAATCCGGCGGGAGAAAGAAGTAAAGGGCATCCAAATTATAAAGAGGGAGTCAAACAGTCACTGCTTGCTGATGATATGACTGGATCCCTAGAAAACCATAAAGCCTCCTCCAAAAAAACTCCTGGAGCTGATAAAAGAATTCAGCAAAGTTTCTGGATACAAAATTAATGTACACAAATCAGTTGCTCTCCTACACACCAACAGTGACCAAGCTGAAAATCAAATCAAGAACTCAACTCCTTTTACAGCAGCTGGAAGGAAAAACAAACAAAAACCAACAAAGCAACTTAGGAATACACCTAACCAAGACCGTAAAACATCTTTACAAGGAAAACTACAACACTGGTGAAAGAAATCAGATAACACAAACAAATAGAAACACATTCCATGCTCATGGATGGGTAGAATCAATATTGTGAAAGTGACCATACTGCCAAAAGCAATCTACAAATTCAATGCAATTCCCATCAAAATACCACCGTCATTCTTCACAGAACTAGAAAAAACAATCCGAAAATTCACATGGAACCAAAAAAGAGCCCACACAGCCAAACCAAGACTAAGCAAAAAGAACAAATCTGGAGGCATCAATTATCGGATTTCAAACTATACTGTAAGGCCATAGTCACCAAAACAGCATGGTACTGGTATAAAAATAGGCACACAGACCAACGGAACAGAATAGGGAACCCAGAAATAAACGCAAATACTTGCAGCCAACTCATCTTTGACAAAGCAAACAAAAACATAAAGCGGGGAAAAGATGCCCTATTCAACAACTGGTATTGGGGTAATTGCAAGCCACATGTAGGAGAATGAAACTGGATCTCACCTTATGCAAAAATCAACTCAAGATGGAAGAAGGACTTAAATCTAAAACCTGAATCTGTAAAAATTCTAGAAGATAACATTGGAAAAACTCTTCTAGAGATTGGCTTAGGCAAGGATTTCATGACCAAGAACACAAAAGCAAATACAGTAGAAACAAAGATAAATAGCTGGGACTTAATTAAACTAAAGAGCTTTTGCATGGCAAAAAGAACAGTTAGCAGAGTAAACAAGACAACCCACAGGGTGGGAGAAAATCTTCACAATCTATACATCTGACAAAGGACTAATATCCAGAATCTACAATGAACTCAAACAAATCAGTAAGAAAAAAACAATCCCATCAAAAAGTGGGCTAAGGACATGAATAAAAAATTCTCAAAAGAAGGTATACAAATGGCCAACAAACATATGAAAAGATAGTCAACATCACTAACAATGAACTCAAACAAATTAGCAAGAAAAAAACAATCTCATCAAAAAGTGGGCTAAGGACATGAATAAAAAATTCTCAAAAGAAGGTATACAAATGACCAACAAACATATGAAAAAATAGTCAACATCACTAATGATTTGGGAAATGCAAATCAAAACCACAATGTGATATCACTTTGCTCCTGCAAGAATGGACACAATCAAAAAATCAAAAAATAATAGATGCTGGCGTAGATGAGGTGAAAAGGGATCACTTCTACACTGCTGGTGGGGATGTAAACTAGTGCAACCACTATGGAAAACAGTGTGGAGATTCCTTAAACAACTAAAAGAAGAACTACCATTTGATCCAGCGATCCCACTGCTGGGTATCTAGCCAGAGGAAAATAAGTCACTACGTGAAAAAGATACTTACACACACGTTTGTAGTAGCACAAATTACAATTGCAAAATGGTGGAAGCCACCCAAATGCCCATCAATCAGCGAGTAGATAAAGAAACTGGGGTATATATATATATATATATATACAATGGAATACTACTCAGCCATAAAAAGGAATGAATTAATAGCATTCGCAGCAACCTGAATGAGATTGGAGACTATTATTCTAAGTGAAGTAACTCAGGAATGGAAAATCAAACATCATATATTCTCACTCATAATTGGGAGCTAAGCTATGAGGATGCAAAGGCATAAGAATGACCCAGTGGGCTTTGGAAACTTAGGGGGAAAGGGTGGGAAGGCAGTGAGGGATAAAAGACTACAAATTGATTGCAGTGTATACTGCCTGGGTGATGGATGCAACAAAATCTCACCATTCACCACTAAAGAACTTACTCATGTGACCAAACACCACCTGATCACCAATAACTGATGGAGATAAAAAAAAAATTAAAAGGAAAACATTTATACTGTGTTGCTCTGTGCCAGGCACTAGGGATATCAAAAATGAATAATCTGTCCTTCAGTAGCTCAGCTGAAAGATGAACACTGGCATATGAATAGAAAAATTATAACCCAGCTTGAGGCTGTGTGTTGAAAGGGATGAGGGTTCAATGACTATAAAAACCCACGAAGAATCCAGGAGAAGCAGCAGTCTGGTGATCTGAACCCAAAAGATTTTTGTTTTTAACTTTATTCCTTTTGCCAAACAACACTCTCACCTGAAAACCATAATGAGGACAGAGAAGAAATGATAAAAGAGGAAAACTACAAGAGACCCAAGGGAAACATACAGTGGAGAAACTGGAAGAGGAGAGGAAATGGTGATTATGGACAGTGAAGAAAGGTAAGAACAGAGTAGATGAGGCAGGCCTGTGGCAGCTCATAGGGTATAGGCATGGCAGGCAAAGTAGATGTTATAAATAACAGATGTGGGTGTGGGAAGAGGAACCAGAAAAAAAGAAATGACAACATCCAATTTTGCCACCTTCTGTCCCAAGAGAAACCCACAGTGATACTGATGAGTACTATCTTTTGCCAACAGATAAACAAACAAAACCCACCAAATAAAGAATGAACGTCCTTCCCTGAAGGGTTTTACAATTAGAATCTAGCCAGAGAAGATGGGTGGTACAGGTGGAGAAGTTCACATGTGCAGGGAACTGACTGACAGTTAAGCACAGACAGCGAGACAGATTATTTAACCATTCTGTTCTCTCTCTAGTCACTCAGTACTTCAAAACCCAGGGATAACCCCCAAATAGAAAGGACCACATTACTCTCATCACAGATGTGGATACCAAAAAAGTGATACAGAGCTGTGCTTCTAAAACTTTGTATTATGCATTTGAATCAACTAGGGGTCTTGTTAAAACGCAGATACTGATTTGACAGGCTTGGAGTGGGACCAAAGATTCTGCATTTCTAATCAGATCCTAACTGATGCTGCTGGCCCCGTATTCTTTTGAGGCATTATTAATTTTTTATTAAAATATTATCTACCTCAAACTCAACCACACTAAATATTTGTTCATGTCTTCTTTCCTTGAAAAAAAAAAATATTTGTTCACGTCTCCTTTCCTTGACTAAGCTAATCTCTAGAAGGGTTTTTCCGATGTTATCTTCTAGAATTTTATATACTTTATATATATATGTAACCCCCCAAAGAATAAGCTTGTTCCCTTGTGCTTTAAGCAAGTCCATGGAGGCATCTTTCGTTTGATGTCAGGAAGCAGTGTTATAATGGGTGCAGATAGGATTTTAAGTAGAACATGTGCAAGATAAAATGAAAACATAATATAATTCGGCAGGGAAAGGATGGTCTTGCCACTGACTTACTCATTTCTCCTCTTCTTCCCTTTGCTCATTTTCTAATCTCCACATGTCCCCTGGGATCAGAGCTACTTTTATGATCTCAAATGAGAGAATGTGGGTATTTCAGTTTAAGTTAGAAAGAAAGCACTTACTTTAGGAAACCACTTTCCTTTCCCTCACCCACAAACAAATGAAATTACATTTTTAAAGCAGGTCCCTGGGAGAAAAAAATTGCTGGGGAATCTTTCTAAGCATTAGTAATTGGACCACAGTTTGAATGGTAAGGGTATAGAGGCCCTTTTCCCTCCTACTACCGCATGCAGAATGGGTGACTGGGAAGAGAGGACCAGACAAATCATATCAATATAACCCAAAAGGAAACAGTTGAAAGTGAGGCCTAAGAAAAGCTGGAAATAGCAATAGAAGGAATAGGCCAGGCGTGGTGGCTCACGCCTATAATCCCAGCTACTTGGGAGGCTGAGGCAGGAGAATCGCTTGAACCAGGGAGGCGGAGGCAGTGAGCTGAGATTGCGCCATTGCACTCCAGCCTGGGCAACAAGAGCAAAACTCAGTCTCAAAAAAAGAGAAAAAGAAATAGAAGAAATAGAAAATTGGCATGTATTACCATTTTTGTGCCAGGCATTCCCATATTCATATGTTAAATCTCACAACACTTGAGATGCACAGGTAACACCTCTTTTGTTTTTTCTTTTTTTTGAGACAGAGTCTCGCTGTGTCACCCAGGCTGGAGTGCAGTGGTACGATCTCGGCTCACTGCAATCTCCACCTCCCGGGTTCAAGTGATTCTCCTGCTTCAGCCTTTCGAGTTGCTGGGATTACAGGCATGTGCCACCACGCCAGGCTAATTTTTGTATTTTTAGTAGAGACGGGGTTTCACTATGTTGGCCATATTGGTCTCGAACTCCTGACCTCATGATCTGCCTGCCTCGGCCTCCCAAAGTGCTGGGATTACAGGCGCGAGCCACCATGCCCACCCTGGTAACACCTCTTAACTGTCACAACAGTTAAGGAGTTGTCCTGAAGTCATCAAGTTCACACACAGCAGAGCCAGGATTCATACCAAGGTCTCCTTGACTTAAACTCTGTGTTTTTTCCTCTGAAACAACTGAATCTCTGGAAAGCCAGACTCAAGACACAGACAAATCTGAAGTAGGAATTTTACAGAAGACATGGAAACCATAGTCTTTCGTTTACAAGCATGAAATGCTACTGATCATTAAAGAAAATGTAATTAACAGATTCTATCCTAGAAGTGTAATACACAGAGTAAACTTACATGAGCAAAGAAGTATAGTAAAGCGCACATGACCACATAAATCTGATTCCCATAGGAGTCCTGTATTTCAAGGCATGAACTAAACCCCAAATTCCTCAGAGGCTAAGTAAGGTAAGCAACATAAGAGACAGGAAAAGATATACAGGGAATATTTTAAGTGTCACTGCATCTGAGCTTTAGTTTTCAAAATGGAACTCTATTGTTTCTGATTTGATTTACTTCCTAGAACATCAAGAAAAACTGAACAAATACTATTTAATACTCCAATTCTAACAGATTTTTAAAAATACAAGAATTTGGCTTTAAGAAACAATACATCTCACAATGAGCTCACCAGTATTACCAGCTGGGACCAGTGAACCACATTTACCAAATAAGGCAAGTTTTTTCAATGCCTGAAATCTTTCTATAGTGAGCTCACTTCACTTCTCACTGGGTTTCTACAGTAATTGTAGAGGTCAACTCTCCAACTCAGAGTCCGTAAATCACCAGGCTCTTGATGCAAACGTGGGTTGCATGGTCTCTGGAGAGCATTAAATTTGGCTTCAGATTATTACTGGCTGTATATAGAAGAGAAAGACGTAAAATCAATTCTAAATACAGAACAGTAAGAAGCTGTATTAAGCAAAATCTATTAATAAAGTCAGTGAGCTGTTTACTATGATGAATATAAATGGCAGAGCTTACCAGATTTCTCTCAATGTATTTGTCCAGTTGTAAATACATTGCTTGCTCTAGGGCTGAGTCTACACAAACATACCCACAAATTTCAAATAATGCTGGCTAACAAATGAGTTCACCTATCTGCACAATCCCAAGGAAACAAAATATTTTTTTCTCTTTTTAATTGGCTGATTTTGTGTAGTGTAAAAACAATGCATACAGACAAATCTATGATGAGATTCATCACATTCTTACTTAAAATAACAAACATTGTTAGGAGGAGGGTTGTCCACCATGTTTAGCAGTTCTGAAAACTAAATAAAAGCATGTGATTGTAAAGTGTTTTTACCTGACCTTCTCTTAAATATTTAAATATGTTCAACTACAGAAGCAAAACGATTCATTTTCTCTTCTATATTGCTTGTGTGCTAAGCTATAGCCCTAAACTAAGAATGTACAAATTTTCTTCAAATGTAAAAGGTTTCCGTGAAAATAAAATACTTGAAATAAAATTTGTGGTGTCTGTGTTAAGAATATTATTTTCAGCCATGAATTTGTTCAAGGTCAAATTCAAGTTACATCTTGCTGTAAATTCTGTGGTTTTCCAACATAGGAAGCCAAATTATCAAACACGTTATTAAGTTTATGCTATCAGAAAGGTATTTTGCAAAGGTAAGGACTGAAATTTGTTTCAGGTCTTAGTCCAGCGGTGAGTAAATTTTTCCTATAAAGAATCAAAGACTTAAGTATTTTATCTTTTGTGGGTCACATGCTGCCCTACACAACCACCCAACTGTGCTCTTTCAACAAGAAAACAACCAGAGAGAACATATAAACAAGAGACACTATGTTCCAATAAAGCTTTATCTATGGACACTGAAATCTGAATTCTACAGTTTCCGCTTGTCAAAAAACGTTACTCTTCATTTACCCTCTTTATGTTACTCTTTAATTACCCTCAGTTGGCCCTGTCCAGCCACCCCGCCACACTGGACATGGCCATATCCCTCTGCCACACCCCAGGCCCTGTGATGGGCCACTGAGAGGAGCCCACTGTGGGATGGGGTTGACTTCTGCGGCCTGCCTGGGTATCTGGGCCTGGCCAGCAGCCGTGTTCTTCATGTGTTGATTTCATTTGACCGCTGAAGTGGTGGGTCTCATCCTTCCCGTCTCGGCCAAGACTGACTGAGGGCTGCCTCACTGCAAACCCTCCCCCCAGTGTCAGTGATGGTCATCCTTGTCTCAGAATGACCAGGGGCCAGCCAGTGTCTGACCAAGGTCAAGGGGCAGGTGCAGGGGTGGCTCCGAAGCCAGAATTGTCTTAAACTGCAATATCCTTTTCCATCCCCACCCCTAGCCCCAGCCCTAGCCCAGTCCTCCTAGGAGCAGGACCTGATAAAGCAGATGGTGGGGAGGCTGGGCACCAGGTTACTAACTCCAGTACATTCCTGTGTCGATGGCCGTGAAATAAAGTCTGAAAACTTTAAAAGCAAAGAAAACAAAAATAAAAAAATAAAATAAATAAAAAATCAAAATGAAACAAAAAATAAAAAATAAAAATGTAACAACCATTCACAGTTCATGAGCCACACACACACACACACACACACGCACACAGAGACAGAGAGACAGAGAGAGACAGACAGAGAGAGAGAGAGAGGATTAGCTTTAGTCAGCAGTTTGCCAACCCCTGTCTTAAAACATAGAAATTAACATTCGCGAATCAGGATGGAAACAAAAGTCACCTTTAACTGCAGGGTGGAAAACTCATCCTGAGGTAAAAGAGAACAGAGTCAGCTGAGTCCTGAGATCCATGCTTTGAGCTGGCAAGTAAGAAGTGTTAAAGATAGCACTGGATTCACTCTATCCTGTGCCACACTTCTTTTGGGGACTGGATAACAGTGGAATTTACGGATGGGGCAGTAAGCCTATCCTACCCAAAGGGAAGGGAAGGAATACATTTTAAAAAGGAAAGATATGGCAGACGGGAGAACTAATCTGGCACAAAAATAAACACATTACAATTCCAGAAGTTGCAGAATCAAGGTAGAGAATGAAAAAGGCAAAAGATGGTGCCCCAAGGAAACGGGAGGGCCAACAAAGAGGCTCATCTATGAACTCCACGGAAAAGATGGGGGCTCCAGAGGTCTGCCCTTTGCTTGATGGTATTCAGCGGGAGCTTACAGTCAAAGACCTTTGTGATCTGACACAGGCCCGAGGTGTCCACACCTGCTCTCCTGCTGATACTGTGTTCGAGTTTCCAAGTCTTGAATGTCTGGCAGGTAACAGATATTGACGGTAAACAAAATTTATCATTGCTATGGTCTGGATGTAGTTTGTTACCACCAAAACTCATGCTGAGGTTTAATTACCAGGGTAGCAGTCCTGGGAATCGGGGCCTAGTGGGAGGTGTTTGGGTGCCTCAAGAATAGATTAATACTGTCTATTGGGACTACGTGAGCTCTCACTCTCATGGGAATAGATTACTTCCCATAAGAGAGGGTTGTTATAAGGTAAGACTCCTCCGGTTTAGTCCCTTTTTTGCACAGACATCCAGCTCTGAACATCCGTATGTATGGTACAGCACAAAAGCCCTTGGCAGAAGCCAGTGCCGTGCACCTGAAAGTCCAAACCTGCAGGACCATGAACCTCTTTTCTTTATAAATTACTCCAACTCAGGTGTTCTGCAATACAAAACAAAGACAGCTGTGAACATTCTAATGTAAATAATTATTAATTATTGGCCGGTGGGTGGTTTCTCAACACCAGCCTTTCACATTGTTCATAAATTGTCTTCTTGAAATGCAGAGTAAAGACTGGACAGCCCTCATGAATACAGTATGTGGGTGACAGGCATGTGCCTTAGAGTTAAAATGCCTGGGTTCAATCCCTGCTCTGGTACTTAATATCTGCCTAATCTTAGGCAAATTACATTGTCCTTTCTGTGGCTCAGTTTAGTCATTAGTAAAAAGAAGCTGAAAATAATAGGCCCTACCTCACAGATTTATTGTAAAGATTAAATAAATAAATATATGTGAGCCACCTAGAAGACTGCCTGACATATGTTATTAATACCAATTATATCCTGATCATCATTATCATTAAACAAAAAACTGGATGTGACACAAAACTCTCCATTTTTCTACCCTAGCTGGCTATTTCATGTCTCATTTCTCACTAATTCTGCCTTCGTTCTCCATTTACATATACATTCTAAACTCTGGCCTGGTATTTACTCATACCATGGGTTATATAACACGCCGGTAGGTTATACATTGAGTTTCATGGGTTAGAATCAGCATTTTTTTAAAAAAATGAACTAAACTAAAGTAGAATGCAATAGAAAATACCACAATACATCCCTTGTAGAACCAGAAGTATGTTAGCACATAGACTTGCTAAATTGTGATGTAAAATATATTTCTTAATGTGGTTCATGTTCCAAAAAGAGAGAAAAAAAGGCTAAATGTAGCAGCTGCAATCACACCAGTACATATCAAGCTTCTAAGCCACGTAACACATTTCAAATTTTTATACCACTATGTCGCTTCCTTTCCCTGTCTTCTCTTTTGCCAGGGATGCCATTTTCCCCTGTACTGGCTGGAGAATTTCCACTAGTCTTTATATTGCACCTGCTGGATGGTATAACTTTACAGGGATCTTTGCCAGCCTCCCCTGGTTAGCCAGAGTTGCTCCTCCCACTGTGCTTGAAAGATACAATGGGCAAACTTCAGGTATATCAGTGATGCCTTTAAATCATAATTATTTATTTCTCTGAAATTTCTTCTGCTACAGTGTGTGGTTCGTGAGGGCAAGCGTCATATAGTATTTTGCATCCCCAATGCTGAGGAATGTGCTTGTTACAAAGTAGATCAACACCATCCAATTGAATGTTTTTGTATCAGTGACAACATGAGAGAGATGATGGCATGGTAATCAAATTTCTCCTGACTCAAGACTGGGAAAGGAGAATGAGGTAGAAGAGCAGATCCTGTCAGTATATTAAATGATCAAATTTACATTCTAAAAAAATCTCATTCATCCTAGCACTTTGGGAGGCTGAGGTAGACAAATCACCCGAGGTCAGGAGTTCCAGATCAGCCTGGCCAACATGGTGAAACCCCATCTCTACTAAAAATACAAAAATTAACCAGGCATGGTGCACACCTATAATACCAGCTACTTGGGAGAATGAGGCAGGAGGACTGTTTGAACCTGGGAGGCGGAGGTTCCAGTGAACTGAGATCACACCACTGTACTCCAGCTAGGTGACAGAGTGAGATTCCATCTCAAGAAAAGAAAAAAAAAAAAAAAAAAAAAAAAAAAAAAAAAAAAACTCATTAATATGGAAGATAAAAACTAAAACATAGTAAAAGTCTCACCAAAACGTCTACTAGGCAAGGAAAGGATCAAAAGGCTGCACCTTAAGGGCTGCTGCAATTTTATTTTCGTCTGAATAAATAATATGACATGAGCAATAAGATAAATAATTTTGCTGATCAATATAAATGTACTATTTTTAAAAATGCTATAGTATCCAGATACTCTTTGGGGGCTTCCATTTTCATTGCTAAATTTCAACAAGAACACTGAAAAATAGGAGCCGTTTATACAGAACAAGAGTTAGGTAAATAGGAACAGTGTCATGTTAAGAATAAAGGAACAAGGCTGGGCGCGGTGGCTCACGCCTGTTATCCCAGCACTTTGGGAGGCCAAGGTGGGTGGATCACCTGAGGTCGGGAATTTGAGACCAGCCTGACCAACATGGAGAAATCCTGTCTCTACTAAAAATACAAAATTAGCTGCGTGTGATGGCACATGCCTGTAATCCCAGCTACTCAGGAGGCTAAGGCAGGAGATTCTCTTGAACCCAGTAGGCAGTGGTTGCAGTGAGCCAAGATGGCACCTTTGCACTCCAGCCTGATCAATGAGAGTGAAACTCCATCTAACAAACAGAACAAATTAATCTAACAGGGATGTTCAGCAAATGCTGACACTTCCTTGTAGATTCTAATCCTGGCAGCTTTGACAAACAGGTGGTCAATACATTTTGTTGGTAGAACAGACATGAAAATTTTATGTATTTCTGATGTAAAAAAAGGTTTTAGATAATTTTTATACTGGAAATAGGCTGAGGTTCGTTGTTGTTGTTGTTGTTTGTTTTGTTTTTTTTTTTAAAGAAAGAGTCTCTCTCTGTCACCCAGGCTAGGGTACAGTGGCACAATCTCGGCTCACTGCAACCTCCACCTCCTAGGTTCCAGTGATTCTCCTGCTTCAATCTCCTGCTGGGATTACAGGCATGTACCACGATGACTGACTAATTTTTGTATTTTTAGTAGAGATGGGGTTTCACCAGTTGGCCAGGCTGGTCTCAAACTCCTGACCTCAAGTGATCCACCAACCTCTGCCTCCCAAAGTGCTAGTATTGCAGGCATGAGCCACCATGCCCAGCCGGTTTTAGTTAATTTTTATACTGGAAACAGGCTGAGGTTCATAATTTAATTTTTAAATCTATAGACAGATTCTAAATGTTTGCCTCACTGATTCATAGTCCTTAGATGGTTTCCAATTACTTCCATGTATATTATAAAGTTTTAATACTAATTTAATACACATAGAATGTTGGTGACGGTAGTAGGAACAACCCAATAAAACACTTAAAATTCAAATGCTGGTACAATTTATTTACAACAGTACCAAAGAATAGATTATAAGGTATACAAAAGTATTTTATTACAATTATTTGGAAGATCCTTTTTTTTAACCTTCTTTCTTAGATCACTCTGATAATAAACTCTGATATCTGTGTTTTCTCAACAGCCAATCAACAATTACAGAATAAAATTAAACACAGAATGGCTTAACTCACTGACGGTTGTCACTTTATCAAAGCTCTGTGGTTAACATCAAATGATGAGCCCTACAAATCTATTGATTGCAAACACTTGAAACATACTCCTGTTTGTATCTGTAACTTTGAACTCTAAAACATAAGTGTGAAATACAATGTTTCCAATTTTATTGAGTACTTGTTTATGTTTTCCAAGGAAGTCAATATGAGGTTTCCTAAGTACTTTAGAATATTTCTCACCATTTAAGTTTGAAAAGCAGAAATAACATATAGCTTCCAGACCACTTCAAAGACTACTGGAACCACAATGACCCTGAACAAAGAAGCTATAAGTAAAAATAGTAATGCGTATAGCAATGTCAGGGCCAAACTGAGTATCATGGAATACATTTAGAATAAATTCTCTATAGCAAATTCTTCTGCAGCAGGGCAGCCAGGGAAATGAGGTAGAGGAAAGAATGTACCTACAGATAAAAGCACCAGCTCTTAAACCAAGAACATCCCCTTGTTATGTAGAGAAGATACAAAGTTCACAGGGAAATTGTGTGCTATGGAGATGTTTCAAGCAGAGCTTAACTCCTCACTATTGGCTCTACTAAAAGCAAGAGACCTAGAAAATTTTCTTCAGTCAACTGAGATTTCTCCCTCCTCCAGATTTACTATAAATAACTGGATCTACTACAGAGAAGACTTCATTGCAAGAAAACAGGCTGGACTCTCACTCAAGAGGGTTGATCACTGAAAAATGAAAATAATCTTATTGTATAGCAAGATTTCAATCTCAAGATCTCTCACACAGACATCAACAATGACATAAATGAGGCTCCACTGTATTGCACAGCCAATAACTACTTATGTATGGCACTTGCAAATAGTATTAATTTTAAAAAATGCATACTTGACCTAAAACATAGCATAAAGATCTTCTGGAAAATAAAATTTTGAGGGAAGCTTAAAACATTTCGTAAGTATTGGTCTTTAGGCATCAAAATAAGGCATCATTAGGAGAGTAAAATAGTGAAATCTTATCTACAATGTGAGTACAATTAAATTATAAGAGCTTATTTTCCTATCTAAGCATAGAGGAACCACTTAAAGCTATAATAATCCATATAAGGATGTATGTATGCATGTATTTAATATATAATGATATATATATATATTGATTTGAATTTAAAAACTTTCCAATAGAATGGCTTCTTGGTTGTGTTCCTATCTAAAATTGTAACTCTATGTGATTCTCCTGCCTCAGTGTCCTGAGTAACGCTCAGCATCTGCAATGACTGGCATAGAAACATTAAATGCAGAAAGAACTACTGACTAACAGTGTCCAGGAGATGTCATTTGGTTTGTTCTTCCATTGATGTTAATGGGGTCAGGGCTGATACCTCACAAGGATGTTGTAAAGTTGGAGAAAACACACTATGAACTACAAAGGAAAAAAAAAAAAAAAAAGAGGAAAGATGTACATTCCTTTAAAGGATGCAGGTATGGTATAGTGTCAAGGTTATTGAATTAAGTATAAAAGAACTTGGATTCAAATTTCACCTACAGTATATATTCATCTCTTGGTGGCTGGCAATGCTCCTTCATCATTCTACCTGAAAAATGATGATACCTTCTACTTTATAAGAGTGCTCTAAGGAGGGCTATATATGGAACACTATATCTAATAATGTTCAATAAGTTGTATAGTGTCATTAGTTATAAGTAATGTCCATCTAGATGCCTTCTTGCTAGGTACCCCTGTGAACCACACTTTATCAATATTCAAAAATTAACCCAGATTTGTTGTTGTCGTCTCCACGTTGATTTTTTAATATTGATAAAGTGTGACCATGAAACAAAATAAGGTGAACTAATCTACATGCACGATGACTTCATCATTTTTACAATGATACTTTGGTTACACTGACAGAACGTCTATAATAGCAATAATTATGAATGATTATAAAATAAAAACAATTAACATTTTAGTGCTTACTATGTGGAAGAAACTATGCTAAACAAATTATATGAAATGTCTAAGCTATTTCAATCCCATGAAGGTAGTTGTATTATTTTCTCCATTTTTCATATGGGGAAATTAAAGCTTAGAAAAGGCAACTAGAATGTCTAAGTTTATACTTCCAGTAAGTGCCAGGGTTTGATTTCAAGTTAAGATAACAATATAGAACTTGCTGCTGATATTATAAGACACTATCTCACTATCCAAATGAGCTCATCAGTATTCCTTATTTAAGGAGAAGAGGAATGTCTTCTGTGCACCAAATGTGCTATTAAAGAACTATATGTTTTATCTCATTTCTGTTTAAAATCTGACTCTACTCCTTACTAGTTAGATTACCTTGGTCCATTTGCTTAACTTCCTTTCACTTCAGTTTCTTTACCTATAAAATGAGTTTAACAGGTATCTTATTTAATAGGCTGGTTGTGAGGATTAAGTAAGTTTACAATTAAAGTGCTTAAGGCAACATTTAGTTAACTAAAATAAAGGGTCAAGTACTACTATTGTTAAAAAAGATGATCAAATAAAGTGAATAATTCTGCAACCGCATATACATAAGTGCCACTGACAGAAGTTGTAATAAAGGGAACTATAAGGACAGTCATGACTCATTTATTACTCTGTTTTATTGTACATTAGATATTGCATTTTTTACAAATTGAAGGTTTGAGGCAACCATGTGTCTGAAAAGGTTATTAGTGCCATTTTTTAAACGATGCTCACTTTATGTCTCTGTGTCACAACTTTCTAACTCTCATAATATTTCAAACTTTCTTATGATTATTATATTTGTCATGATGATCTGTGATCAGGGATCTTTGATACTACTATTGTGATTGTTTTGGGACTCCATGGTCTCACACCTATATAAAACAGTGAATTTAACTGATAAATACTGCATGTGTTCTGCCTGCTTTGCCAATTGGACATTCTCTGTCTCTCTCTCTCTCTTCCAGCTTCCCTCTTCCCTGACACACAATTAGGCCAATTAGTAACCGTACAATGGCTTCCAAGTGTTCAACTGAAAGGAAAAGTCATATGTCTACCATTTCAAATCAAAAGCTAGAAATGATTAAGCTTAGTGAGGAAGGTATGTTGAAAGCTGACAGAAGCTAAGAGCTAATCCTCTTGTGCCAGTCAGCCAAGCTGTGAATACAAAAGTTGTTGAGGGAAATCAAAAGTGCTACTCCAGTGAACACACAAATGGTTAAGAAATCAAAACAGACTTATTGCAAATATGAAGAAAAAGTTTTAGGGGTCTAGACAGAAGATCAACCACAACATTCCCTTAAGCCAAAGCCTCATCCAGAGCACGGTCCTAACTCGCTTCAATTCCATGAAGGCTGAGAGAAATAAGGAAATTGCAGAAGAAAAGTTTGAAGCTAGCAGAGGTTGGTTCATGGGGAAGAAAAGCAGCCATATCCTAACATAAACGTCTCAGGTGAAGCAGCAAATGCTGATGTAGAAGCTGCAGCAAGTTATCCAGAAGATCTAGCTAAAATCATAGATGAAGGTGGCTACACCAAACAACAGATTTTCAATGTGGACAAAACAGCCTTTTCTTAGAAGAAGATGCCATCCAGGACTTCCATAGCTAGAGAAGAGAAGTCAATGTTTGGCTTCAAAGCAACAAAGGACTGGCTGACTCTCTTGTTAGGGGCTAATGAAGCTGGTGACTTTAAGTTGAAGCCAATGCTCACTTACCATTCAGAAATCCTAGGGCCCTTAAGATGTATGCTAAATCTACTCTGCCTGTGCTCTAGAAAGGTTAAACAAAGCCTGAATGATAGCACATCTTTTTATAGTGTAGTTTACTTAATATTTTAAGTGCACTCTTGAGACTTTTGCTAAGAAAAAAAGATTCGATTCCTTTAAATATAGAACTACTCATCGCCAATTTACCTGATCACCCTGATGGATATACAAGTAGACTAATGTTCTTTCATGACTGCTAACATAAAATCTGTTCTGCAGCCCATGGATCAAGAAGTAATTTTGACATTCAAGTCTTATGATTAAAGAAATACATTTCATAACTGATGTGGTTTGGCTCTGTGTTCCCACCCAAATCTCATGTCAAACTGTAATTCCCAGTGTTGGAGAAGGGGCCTGCTGGTAGATGACTGGATCATAGGGGCAGATTTCCCCCTTGCTAGTCTCATGAGAGTGAGCTCTCATGGGACCTGGTTGTTTGAAAGTGTGTAGCACTTCCCCTTTTGTTCTCTTTCTTCCTCCTGCTTTGCAATGTGAAGAAGGTGCTAGCTTCCCCTTTGCCCTTCCCCCATGATTGTAAGTTTCCTGAGGCCTCCACAACCATGTTTCCTGTACCTGGTTGTGAGTCAATTAAACCTCTTTTCCTCATAAATTACCTGGTCTCAGGTAGTTACTCATAGCAGTGCGAGAACAGACTAACACAATAAGGCTATCATTGTCAAAGACAGTGATTTCTCTGATAGATCTAGGCAAGGTAAATTGAAAACCTTCTGGAAGGATTCACCACTCTAGAAGCCATTGACTACATTTATGATTCATGGAAGAAGTTGATTCTAATCCTTATGGATGACTTGGAGAGGTTTGAAGACTTCAGTGGAGGAACTTCCTGCAAATGTGGTGGAAACAGCAAGAGAGCTAGAATTAGAAGAGGAGCCTGCAGACAAGACTGAATTGCTGCAATCTCATGATCAAACTTAAAGGATGAGGAATTGCTTCTTACGGATGAGCAAAGAAACTAGTTCCTCGAGATAGAATCTATTCCTTGTGAATATTGTTGAAATGACAACAAAGGATTTGGAATATTCCATGTACTTAATTGATGAGGCAGAGGCAGTGTTTGAGGGAACGGACTACAATTTTAAAAGATGTTTTACTATGGGTAAAATGCTATCAAAAAGCAATATCGCACACTCCAGAAAATACTTTCATGAAAGAGTCAACCTATGAAGCAAACTTCACTGTAGTCTTCTTTTAAGAAACTGCCAAAGCCACCCCAGCCTTCAGCAACCACCACCCTTACAGTCAGCTGCTACCAACATCGAGGCAAGATCATCCACCAGAAAAATGAATGCAACTCACTAAAGGCTCAGATAATTGTTACCATATTTTAGCAATGAAGTATTTTTTAAATAAGGTATGTATGTTGATTTTTAGATATAACACTATGCACACTTAAGAGACTACTGTATAGTGTGAATATAACTTTTATATGCTCTAAGAAATAAAAAATATGTGTGACTCACTGGGATATTTGTTTTAGGCCAGTGGTCTGGAACTGAATCTACAAAATCTATTTCCAAGGAACCTGCCTATATACAGATCTTTTGCTTCCTTTGTTAACTTTGCACCTAATTTTATTATTGCTATTATAAAGGGGATTGTTTTCTCAATTTTCCTTTTGGATAGTTAATTAATAGTATTACATTGGAAAGCTACCTGTTTTCATTGATTTTGTATCCTGCAACTCTGCTCGAGTTGAGTGAGGCATTTGTAATACTTCTTAGTTCTCTAAGCTATTTTTATTTTGAGACAAGTTAGACTGCAGTCACTTTTCACATGACAGAAATCTAAGACTGAAACAGGAATTGTGACAACTATGTATAGTTTTTTGGATACTACATGCTAAAATAACTGCATGTATAAGGCATGTTTAAAATAATAAACAAATGTTCAGAGACAGAAACAAACTCTGCAATGGACAGAACAAAGGGACCAGAATTATCGGTTTCCATTCCAGTCTTCAACATGAAAACAATATAAGAAATCAAGTTCTATTATAAAATGACTAGCAATATATTGTTGATTTCTATATAAAAACCATAAAGAATGTTCATATGATTTTTATTAAAGTCTTATTAAAATAAAACCAATGTCTCACAGAACATTTCTCATAGAAATAAAAATGTATCCTTTAACTTTCATGGGCAGTATTTCCCAAGTTTCTTATCTCTAATGAAACAAGTCAGCATTAATTGCCTATTGTGTACTGGGGACCCTGGGCATCAAGGGGAATTTCAAAAGTAAGGGAAACATATTAACTATGCTTGGTTAAATGGGTAGGTTTGGGCATATTTGAAAACCTTTTGATAACTAAGATATTTCACACTAAACCATTTACTTGTTAAAGGTAAAGAAAATGAAGTATTTCACAACAGAGTTGCTCTAGGGAGTAGAAGGGCTTCTGGTTTGAGGAACTGAGTTCTGATCTTCACTGGGCCACCACGTCTCTTCCCAGTTTGTTTCTGTATAATATACATCTGTATGTGGAAGATGAGCCTTTGGCCTCCTTAGCGCAAGTTCCATCACTAAACATATGTAATACTCTGGTATGTATGTATGTATGTTTATAAACATACATTTGTTTTTCCACAGTGTATTATCTTTGATTAGAAACACACAAAGGCCGGGGACAGTGGCTCACGACTGTAATCCCAGCACTTTGGGAGGCCAAGGCGGGTGGATCACTTGAGGTCAGGAGTTCGAGACCAGCCTTGCCAACATGGTGAAATCTTGTCTCTACTAAAAACACAAAAATTAGCCTGGCATGGTGGTGGGTACCTGTAGTCCCAGCTATTCAGGAGGCTGAAGCAGGAGAATCACGTGAAGCCGGCAGGCAGAGGTTGCAGTGAGCCAAGATTGCACTACTGCACTCCAGCCTGGGTGACAGAGTGAGACTCCATCCCAAAAAACAAACAAACAAACAAACAACCTCAGACATACAGCTCTATCTATACTTTGGAGTCAGCTGGTCTACGTAGCAACAGGCATATAAAGTACAGAGAGGACCTTACAATCAATTAACTCTGAGAACAACGAAGTTTCCAATACAGTCATGGTAATGGAAATAGAATTGTCAATTTATTCATAAAGCATCCAAAAAACAGTTATGATCCATCCCACTCTATACTATTTGGTTGATGCAAAAGTAATTGTCGTTTTTGCCATTACTTTTGCATCAACCTAATATGACTACTATGGATATATTCCTATGGTGGAAATTCATAGAGTTGACATCAAGCATTCTGAATACCTACTTTCCACTAGTATTCTAGAACTTAAAGCAGCAGTGGGTCAGGAGAAACCAAACATTCAATCTAAGCCTCTGACACATGCAATATGTCTGGCCTGTAACACAATTTCATTCTGAATATACCAACTTACTAAGAAACTTTAAATAAATACATCCTTGACAACTGTTTATAGATAATTCTCCTAATCTCCAAGTATCTGAAACAGCAGAACCCATTTCTTTCTGTCCTTCAGTTCAACAACCCCATTACTAATCTTTTCTAACGCCTCTCACGGATGCACGATGCTTCTTGCCCACAACTGTAACTTACCAAGAGCCTTACTTTCACAGTGAAGTACCAGGTGTCTCAAAGTGCCATAGAATACACGACAAAGGAAATGTTTGTGGTCCACGGATCTTATCCACTGCAGTTAAATAGGATCATCTGGTTGTAAGGCAAGGGCCACTTTGACTCAGCATTTTCCACTCTGTTTTGCCTATGTGGACCAAGCTGAAGAGGTCGCTGACTGCAGTGGAAGATTCTATGCTTAATCAACGGCCCTGCCTTCCAGCTGGCTAATCAGCCCAAACACGCTTGTGGGAAATCTTCAAGGCAAAGGCTGAAAAGCTGCGGAGTGTCACTTTTAGAATTAACTTTATGCACCAAATAAGAAAATACCTAAGTAAACGAGAGTGAAGTAATAGAAAAAAGTAAGTACTTTCATGTATGTTTATTCCACAATGCCAAAAGAAAATTGATCTATACATATATTTGGGAAGAACATGCCTGTTTTTTTGGTTGTTGTTTTATTTTTTTGTTTTTTTGTTTGCTTGTTTTTTGTTCTGTTTTTTGAGATAGACTTCTGCTCTTGTTGCCCAGGCTGTAGTGAAATGGCATGATCTCGGCTCACTGCAACCTCTACCTCCTGGGTTCAAGTAATTCTCCTGCCTCAGTCTCCCAAGTAGCTGGGATTACAGGCATGCACCACCCCACCCAGCTAATTTTGTATTTTCTTAGTAGAGATGGTGTTTCTCCATGTTGGTCAGGAGACTGGTTTCAAACTCCCAGACTCAGATGATCCACCCGCCTCAGCCTCCCAAAGTGTTAGGATTATAGGTATGAGCCACCACACCCGGACAAACATGCCTGTTTTTAATTCACTATTCACTTTACTAAGCAAGAACTACTTGGCAGCTTAGAAATAATTTAGTACTAAATGCATCAGGCAGATAAAATACACAGAATCACCACCACCAAAACACTAAATTAATAATGTTAATACTCAAGACCAGCTTCATTTAATCACAAATTTAACCTTCCAGTGAATAGGTAAAGGCATAGTATATACTGATGGGTGTTCTCAGTTGATCTGTCCTGCAATTAAGAAGTTTACGAAACAAAATAAAATGTTATTAAGACTCCTGCCACTGCAACTGTAAGATAACTTAAACCTCCACGTAAGAAAAAGATAATTCCCAAACAGATGAAACTTACTCTTTTTGGGGCTAGAAAATTTGGAATATGTGTACTAGGGAAATAATTTTCACAAAGTTCTAATTCAATTTTATAAAAACAACATTGATGAAGTGAAATATTGTTTAAGTCAAGGCTCTGAAGTAAAATGGCTTCATTTGGGGACCACGCTGACTGTTTCAGATCAGCTCTGTGATTTCAGATCAGCTCTGTGATTTGCTGCAGGTCACCCCATCATTTTCCTCATTTGTAAGCAGGTATAACACTAGTACCCACCTCACAGTTTGCTCGTGACTATTTAATTAGGTCACAGATCTTCACTGAAAGTCCCTGCCAATAAAAATTAGCTATTATTAATTTTGAAAAGACTCTCCTTGTGCTAGGACACCATATTCTTGTCATTTCCTCTTTCTTTTGTTCCTTCCTTCTCAGCCTCCTTTCCTGTCTTTTTTCCCCTAAACATCAAGTGTTGAGACAGTTCTTAGGTTATAAGCGTCCTAGGTCCTCTTCACTTCTCGCTCTATTCTTTCTTAACGGGATCTAATCTACTCCCATGACTTCAATAAACACCTAGAAGACAGAATTCCCAAGTGTTTGTTTCTAGTTCAGATCTGAACACACACCTGCTAATTCAACATCACATGGATGTCTCAGAGGAGCCTAAATTTCACTCATCATGACTAAAAACTCAGCTTTCCATCATTGCCATCCAACATAAATGTTGCCTATATCAGTAAGTGGTTCAAGAACCACCCAATTATGCAACCTGAAATCCAGAGAGACGTTTTCCTGAAACCTCCTCCTCCTAAATTTCCAGGGGGTAACCCACTTCCTACTATTGTCATTTCACCTCTAAAATAGCTTTCTTACTTCTCCTTGTCCCCACAGTTACTTTCACCCTCCTTATCTAAAGCCACTAACCGCCAGCCCCAAAACTGGTTTGCCCAGGTAGTCTGTCCTACTCCTATCCATGCATGATACGCAGCTAGAATGACATTTAAAATACAAATATGATATCACTCTCCCGCTAACATTTCTATTGCTTATCACTGGCCTTAGGCTAGGGAGTAAAATACTGTGAGTCATTTATAAAGCTGCACATGTGGCCTCTGCCTCCAGGGTCCACTGTGCTCCAAACACACTAGACTTTCTTCTACTAAAACACGAGGCTCTTCCCTCCTCCACCAAGAAAACCTTTATTCAGTCCCATATTCCATTCCCTTTTTTGGAATATTTGTAAGTTGTTTTCCCTTCCCACCATTGGGTCCCCTTTTTCTTCCTCATGACTTAGGTCTCTACCTAATACTTCTTGCAGAAGACATTTCTTGATTTCCTGGACAAGTTCAGATCCATTAATTATGCCCTTGTAAAGCACTCTGTACTTTTGCATCACAATCCCCAATATATTTGTAATTACGTCTATGTCTGTTTTTCACGAAAGTTAATAGGGACATACGTGCAAGAAACATCTCTGATTTGTTTACAGCTACATCCGTTCATCTTATCAAACACCATGCATGCCACGTGTGAGCCAACCATGAGACTGATAAATATTTGCTGAATTAATTAACATAAAAATGGTTCTGATTTTAGTCCTTCACTTGAAAATTGCTCACAATTGGTGGAGAAATGTACATAAAATTCTTATCAAGGCCAACTGTGTTAACTTCTTACGAGAAATATGTGTAAAGGCTATTCAATCCTATGAAAAGGAAACCAAATAGATTCTGGGAGGGGAACATCTGCATGAGAAAGGCCTATATAAGGAAGGCTTGTTTCTGGTGCTGGGATATGAAATCTGGCAAGACTTCAAAAAGTGAAGTGTAAGAAGTATTCCAGAGAGAGGGAAAAGTTTGGCAAAGACATGATTAGTGTCAGGTATATACAGAGACCGGTGAACAGAAAATTATGCCTGCTGGTGGAGTACACTGAAAGGTAGCAAAGTTCAAAATTCCAAGTTGTGCAAAGCTTTCAAAATCAAAATTAAACTGTCAAGCAGAATCACAGAAGGATTCATCATTGGAAGAATGACATAATTGAAGATGGTGAAAATTTGTTAATATATTAGAAGGAGGGTATGGAGATCAATTAGTAGGCTATTTCAAATATTTCAGACAGAGGTAAGGAGGAAAGGAGTAGAAATAATTCTGCATTAGAATGGACAGCACTGCTTGAATGGGGAAGGGATACGACATTGACTAAAAGGAAAACTCAAACAGGGTAAGAATGAGGGAAGGATGGGAGAGGAGATGATTAGTTCTATTTTAGAAACCTTAAGTTTTATATGCTCCCATGATGTTGCACAAGTGGTTAAAATATGGCTCTAAGAATGAGGATGCAGGCAAATTTCAGATTATTAGAATCAGAAAAAATTTAATTGGTCCATAGTCAATTAAACATTAACAAAAAGGCTTTGTGACAAACATTTCTAAATTTTTTCACAAACACATATTTTTGTTAATAAGAAATACAAAGAATATTAAAAGTTATCATATAATCATTGCTTGAATTGTCAATGTGCCCAGTCCCTAATTTTTAATTTATTTAGGAAGAGAGTTCCTCATAGTTTCACCCTGTCTTCAAAATAGTTAATTCCTACAATTGTTGGGATAGGAAGAACTCATTTATAACATGTTTTTTATCTACTCAGTAGAATAATATCTTTTATGTCTAAAAGAAGTCCAGTCTTTTGTAATAGGCTCTATGCAAAAAGTTTAAAATGATGTGCAAAATTTTTTAAAAGGTCATTCTAATTTCAAAAATGTTAACATCTGAAATTATGTCATCTTTAATTATCAGGAGAATATCTAAAGAATAATAAAATGTAACACTTACTTTTGCTGCACCTATCTGTTCTTTTCGAAATTTCTCAAGTGGTGCAATTAATACATCATTAGCATTTTGGATCTGAAATAAAAAATGCACATATATTAAATCTCGCAGAGTTTCATGCCAACAACATTGAAAAAATGGCTGCTTTATCCTTCGTATCAAATAGACTGTTTTGTTTTGTTTGCATCTATAAAAACAACTTACATGTTATATACAGTTTTTCTACTTTATAATTAAGCTGTTTTCACATATTATTTCCCTTGATCCTAATAACAATGTGAAACATACGAAAATAAGTACTTGTCGTGGTGAAATCTTGGTTTGAATACTTAAATTTCTTCTTCTAAGACTTAACTAAGAAACAGCACATTGGGTATTAAATTTACAAATATCTATAATTACACTGGTTTAATGTAGCCAGTTCAAGCATCATTTTAAAATTAAACTATATAAAAGCTCTTCCATTTTGCCATTAGAATGGCAGAATTCTACAGCTGCAAAATAAGGCTTATTTTTCCCCTATTTAATTAGATTCCTCATAATGAGGAACTGAGGTTTGCCTGAACATTCTCATAATGTTTCCAACCTGACTAAAATAGCATTTGATTTCATTTCAATGAAAACATATTTTAGCCCCAAATTCCACATTGAGATTTACTTAAACTTTAAAACAAATACATCTTTCTATATTAATCTGTAAGACTACTGCAATGGGAGTGCAAGATATGAAGACCAGCAACTGAATGCAAGCAGACCAAAATTCCTAAGGATACCATTATTCTGGAAGGGGATGTTCTTTTAAAAAACAGCCTTTAGAAAGCATTAAAATAAAGAGGAGGCCCAGTCACAAAATTTATAATTTATTCTACAATTATGACAACTGAACAAAATCTATTACATAATTAGCAAATACCAGGATAAAGAGAGAAAACTCTTATTTTAAAATATATTATTCTACTTTAAAATAGGTTAAAGGGTATACAGGTGCTCCATGTACTATTTTTCTAACTGTTTTGTAAGTTTGAAATTATATCAAAATAAATGCATTTCAATAAAAGTGTCACTTTCCTTATTTTCATCAAACTGGTTTATCTCTAGTCAAGTTTAATTTCTTAAAGTCCATCATCTAAAAATGCACACAGATAATATACAAAATAAAAAATAAAACTAGCGTGTTGACAACACTATCCATGATCCTGTTAATCTTCAATTTGCAGAAAAATGAGAATGACAGATCTTGAAAAGAAGACCAAAATCCTATGCTGTGAAAGCATAGAAATTAGATGAATAGGCAAAAAATCTTGTCCCAGACAATGAGAGCCAACTGGAGATACCACTGACATCCATCACCTAATCCCCATTTCTGAGCTCAGACAGACAGACCTCCAGATAGACTGTGCAGGTGTCCTACTGGGAAGAGATTATTAGAAATAGCAGTAAAATAGCTCACTTTTAATTATCTCTCTAAAACCTCTTTGCCCTCATTAAAACCCCCAATTACATACATACACACACATAGACACACACACACACACACACACACACACACACACACACACATCCAGATTGTACAGAGGCAATACATAGCTGACTCCACCTTTAAAGTTAAGTTTGCATAAGGGGAAAAACAGTATCAATCAGTACTTTTGTGTAATTTGGAGTAATAGCAACAATAAAGGCTACTATTTATTGAATGTTTACTTTATGCTGGAAATTGCAATAAGTCCTTCACAAGCATGAGCTAATGTATTTAAAGCCAGCTAAATGGCTGGGAGAGAAATTCAAATCTGGAAGTGATAAGGAAGGAGGCTGGGTTCCTGTAGTATTGACAGATGCATAGCAGGAATTCCAGAGACAGTTCTATGGAAGACACAAAACGACTCAATGACAAATTGCATAGAAGGAGAAAGAGAGGGGAATCCATGGAGAAACTAAGGTTTTGGCCTCAGCCACTGGAACTTTGGTAACACATCAGAATTGGGGCAAATGAGGTAGGGAGTATGCTTGGTAGAGAAAGAATCAAGACAACGATTAATTTCACTTTATTCCAATTACAACTGATGTCATGGAAAGACTCAAAGAAATATTATGTCAGAAAATCCCATCTCACATTGGCAGAACTAATAAATATGAATGGATGATTTTTATTGGGAAGGAAAGGATTGTGAAAGGGGGTAGATGGGCTGATGTCATATACTAAGACCTTGGCACTCACATTCACATCCAATGGCTTACATCTCTGCTAAACCCCTTCTCTCGCTGTTACATACATAGGACCTCAAAATAAAGCAAAAGCCAGATGATATAACAAAACAGAAAAATTAACAGCCACCCTGTGAGCTAAGTATAATTTCCTATCTCTATTTCTTTCACATTTCTTGGGTTATTTGGATTTGCTTTTTTTTTTCCTTCTTCTCCCATTCTCTTACCATGAAACTAAAGGAAGAAATAAATAAGTGGCAAAGGTATTAAACAGAAAAAAAAAAAAAAATGAAGGGGGGAAAACATCCAACAGGGTGATAAAGAACAACATAAATGATTTCTTGAGTGTTTCTAATGTGTCAAATACTACACTAAGGTCTTCACAATATAGAGATTAAAGTTAATATTTTATGGGTAAAGAAATCAAACATCTAAAAAATGATCTGGAATGTATTAAAAACATGAATGTTAAAGTTCGACTCAGCTTCATTTGAATCTCAGTGCCAAAACTGATAACACACAGTGTTTCATCTCTGTACTTCTTAAAGTGTTTAAAAAATTAAAAGCAAAATAAATTATTTTGAAAAAAATCACTAACACAGATTTGCATATGGAAGGCTCTCAATAATTGTTAACTTCTTCAAAGAATTGAATATCTACTCTGTATTCCTAACTGTCCTAAGCAGTCTTTACAGTTTCCCCTACATGATTTAAAATGTAGTTATTCAAAGCTAGAAATTGAAATCCAGATTAATAACAGAACTTATCCAGAGGCCTAGCAGTAGTAGATAACCCCACGTTTTTCCATAAACCATTATAACAAATGCCTGGCTCTACCTCTGAAATATGATGCCACTTTTGTATGCAGACTACTGTTCACAATATGTAAATTTAAATTCAAGAGATCAAAATGGAAAATGCCAGCACTCAAAGGGCACTAAGTGGATTTACAAACCAATTTGGCTCCTTGTGAGCCTCATCTTTATACATTCCCCCTGGGAATACATGACTTTTATCCCTACACAGTGGTCACTCATATGGATTAATCCCTCCAATTCTGAAGTAATCCTGAAGTCAAGAAGGTGTTAAAATTTTGGCAGGATTAAAAGAGTTACTGTTGCTGCTGCATAAGAAAGGAAAATGTCATATAGAGGGTAGAAAACGCTTATTTAAAATGTGAATTAGAGTACAACTATGGTGACAAACCTTGCAAAGTTAAAAAATAAATCTAGAGAAATGCAATTTTCACTCACATGGAACTCTCATCCGGATTCACAAAACAAGCTTGATGAAATTCCTTCCAGAAGGGTAATACTTGGGGGAAAAATCAAGTCAAAGTTCAGGAGATTCAGGATCCCATAATATCTGTGGAATGTGCAACTTTGCATGACCTTACTAAGATGCTTTAGAAAAAATACAAAATAAATTTTAATACTCTCCCTAGATATTGATAAGATAAATTATTAAAGATGCCTTATTATGGTAATTAAGAAACAATTAACTTATAATTACTAGCCATTACCTAAACCTTGGCTTTAAGCAACTTATTTTTATAGATGTTGGTTCACATTTAAAGTAAAAAACAATTACTGGTAATTTCACTTATTTTCAGTAGAAGAAAAGCAAATCTGATATTGGGTAATACTTCGCAATATAGCATTTACCATGCATTTTAACTGTGGGTAGGTTATTTAAGCCAGGCAATTAAGTTTCCTGTCACTTTCTTTTGCTATTTCAAGTGGTTCTAATAAACAGCCACAAGGGGGTGCACATAAATCATTCAAAAGTAATGGCTAGAAACGTTTTCATGTGGTTTGAAGAATGATTCTCCAAATATGTTTGGATTTCCTTTTTTACTCCCCACATAATCACGAATTATAATTTTCTATGGATCATGCATTTTCAAATGCTATCTTATAGGAACTTGCAGGGCTTGCTTTTCATTGCTGATAATCTTGCCACACTTATTCACTAAAAAAAAGTAGCAATGGAATGAAATAAATCTGAAAGGTACGTCTCTTAACAATTTTATTCTTACACTTCTTCCCTTTCCAGGTTTTGATTAAAATCCAGTGATGTTGATGCCAGTCAAAGCTCATCACTAATTAATGACTATATGTCCCTATATCTTGCAACTCATTAGTTAACACATCAGAATGTCCGAAAAATTACAGTTCCTTACCTCTCACTTTCAAAGCAATAAAACACTCAGTTTTGATGCAAAGATTTAATTATATTCTCAAGTACTATTTAAAGCAATACTTCTGATATTCTAAAGTACTATTTAAAGCAATTGCTTAAGGCTATAATAGGCTACACCATTTACAACAAAAAACATAAATGGTAGAGTTCATTGCAAAAATAATTTCCTGTTGAGATGTCAATATAAACAATCAATACAAAGTGGAAAGACCATAAAGGTATGTAATAATAAGTGAAACGATCATAATCAACGCAGAAGATATCTACACAGTCTTCGATGTAAAAGAATGGATTATTTTCCCATTCATATTTACAACTGAATCACATCACAGCTGAAAATCACATCACAGTTCTAATTTCTGATTGATTACAAGCAAGCATCTCTTCTCTGCCTTGTCCCAAACTGTATCTAGTTCCTCCTTCCTCAACAGCTTCTTAGGAAGAAGCTCTGGCAAGGGGTGGGGATCTGGGGTGCTAGCCTGGCATTCACTCCCAGGTACTGGCCAATTTAACTCTCCATAGCTATATAATATAGACATTCTTCTCTAGGTCAGTAAATCCATAGCACTACTAAACTAGATCTCAATGGCCAAAACTCACATGAGGTATACAGGATGGACACATGAGCACATCTTGCATTAATAAATAATCAGAAGTCAAAGACTAAATACATATTACTTCATACCCTTTAATGTGAGCAAATGACTGAAAAAAAACATACTGCCATCTAAAAACAAATGCTGTGTAAGGCTATCTGGATACTTGTCATTCATTTAATTCTGACTTGAATGTCACTTGCTACTTCAGCATTTGAATGTTTTGGATCTACTTAGTGAAAGAGTTCTACTATGAATCCCACTCCATTGGACCTCATCAGTTAGATCTAACTCTTACTTGAATTTAATATAACTTTCATCTTTCTCAATTTTTATCAGCAATAATACTTTTCTTATGGAAATATATTGGGAAAATTAACTTAAGTTTCTGGAGAATTGTTTCTGGAGAATACCCTCTTGTTTTTCAGAAGATAAGTAGGAGCAATACACTCTCAGGAGAATACTACCATTTATTTTTAATTAATTGGCCTAACCATGACAACTATGCAATCTTGATCAAGTTACTCAAACTAAGTTTCCTTTTCTATATAATAAAGACGATAATATGTCCTTATCTCATGGCCTGCTTATAAAGGTTAAATTTTTTACTTTATGTCTAATGATCATAAGAATTTATTAATAAAGCATTAATTGCCTCCTATTAAATTCTTTCTTTTGAGTAGGCCAACTGCAGTGCTCTAGATTTTTTTTTTTTCAATGAATTAGGAAGCTGCTATTGGAGTTTTAGTATAAGAGTGATATCTCACTAGCACATACTTGATGTCAAAGCTTATTAACTGCAGAAGAGTAGTTAATAGGGGTAAAATGGCAAGCAATCTGTCTACTTCTAGAGTTTATAACTAGTGACAAATATATAAATCAAATTAAAGTTTGCTATTTTTTAATAAAACCATCTATACTCATAAGGTGGAGGAATGGAAAACCATTCCACCAAGAAGGAATTGACCATTTTCACAGAATCTAGCAGAGAAAGTGGGAGAGGAGAGTAGATTGTAAAATTTCATATAATCCACTGTGATGTAATTAACATCATAACTCTAGGTGGTAAAAAATTAAACTATTTGTATACTAAGTTATTTGAACCACAAAGGTAGGTTATTTATTGTATCTTTCTTGTTCTTAAACTACTTTTGCTTTATTCCTTTCTACTCAGCAATCTCTAATGGGGGATTAAAGTAAGAATACTTTTTAAACATTTAAGCATTGTAGAAACATTTTCAAATATTAGACATAACCATAACATTGCCTCCCCACTTATCTACTTATTACCAGCCTAATTACTGCTTTTCATTTATAACCCTTTAATATTGGAGGCTAAAACAGAAAACAAAGTCAAACTTCTTTTCAACTATAAATATCAAGATATGTGAAAGGTCAAATTAGAATTGGCATCTTAAAAGCTGCTTAAAATAATACTCCAAATGACCTGTATATACATTCACTTTTAAAAACATACTTTTTTTTTTTTTAATTTTGACCAAAAGGTATGCATTTAAGAGAGCAATTTTATAGAATTTTTTAAAAGACCATATTAACTCAAAGGTCACACAAGGAAGATATTAAAGTTATGTCATTCAGAACCTGTATTCTCAAAGGGAGATTTAAGAAATGTAGTACCCTGAAGTTGTTTCATTCCAACAGGTTAAATACTCACTCCTGCATTTGACTAGGTAAAAATGTTCTTCAGGGATACTGGTGAAGTTACTTCAGCCGGTTCTCTACCTTCGCACATTCTAAGGAAACATCAGGGTCTGCTGAACTTTGTACCTCTGGTGGCACAACTAGACCACTCCAGTGATGCTCCTATGTTTGTTAATATGGGCAAAAATATTCCTATAACACAGTTGCCTTATTTATGTCAATATCCTCATGTTCATGAAAATATACCTCCTCCCATTCTCCCACCTCAAATATCAGAGACACTGTACATCCCAAGCTGAGCTAGTTAGGGCCTCAAGAATATTTCTATTTACATGTTCCAACCCCTAACTTAGAGTGGGGGAAAGTGGCTTCGTGTATGGGAGCAAGGGGAGGGAGTTTCAGCAAAGTGATAATTTATATCACTCCCTCCCTCCCACTTAATGCTATTTCTTCTTGCTAATTGTGCTCTATCCTTCTTGGTATTCCCTACTAAGAGTATCTTTGGATTGAAAAAAAATAAAATCATTCATCTTTTATAAATTCTTCATTTGTGAATTTAAGCAAATCTCTGATAGCCTTTGCCAGTTTAAAAGCAAATAAAATTCATTAAATTAGCAAAGTCATATTTTATAGTAATTGCATTTTAGTAGCTGAATGTTAATATAATCATAATTGTCCAGTATTTTGATAATAACAGATTGCCAAATGTTTAAGAAAAATGGAAGATATCCCAGTGTATATGCAGTTTCTTAAATTTCTTATTGTAGTTGTGCATTAGTGGGGGAGAATGGGAATAAAGAGGAGGACAGGAGAGAAGAGGGAAAGAAGGAAGGAATTATGCAGGATACAGATGTACATAAACAAAGGAGAGAATGATCTAACTAATACAGGGAGAAATGAGGAAAAATGAGGTCTGGGGCCAGTGGTGTGTTAAAGCAGGCTCACAGTGGCTCACAGAACCTTTGTGCTCATCTCTTCCCAGCTCGTACTGGGTGAGCGACCTTGTGTTGAAATCAGCCAAGGTGGGAGGATTTACTCCGTGAAAATCAGCAAGCTCTACACGTCAGATTTCTCACACATACATAGCCACATGTATGCATGCATGTGCATATAACATGCACCTGAGCGCCAGTTTTTCCCAATCTACCACTGCCTGGAGCCAAATATGTAACTACGCATTGCTTAACAATGGGCATGTGTTCTGAGAAATGGATCGTTAGGCTATTTTGTCATCATGCAAACATTGTAGAATGCATTGCACAAAGCTAGATGGTACAGCCTACTATACACCTAGGCTATATGGTACAGCTTATTGCTCTTAGGCTTCAAACCTGGACAGCACCTTACTGTACTGAATACTGTAGGCAACTTTAACAGTGGTCAGGTAAGTATTTGTGTTATCTAAATATATCTAAACCTAGAAAAATATAGTAAAAATATGGTGTAAAAGATTTTTTGTAACGGCACACTGTACAGGGCACTTACCATGAATGGAGCTTGCATGCCTGGAAATTGCTCTAGGTGAGTCAGTGACTGGGTGGTGAGTGAATGTGAAAACCTAGGACGTTACTGCACATGATTATAGATTTTACAAACACTGTATGCTTTGACTACATTAAATTAATAAAAAAATACTTTTCTTCAATAATAAATTAACCTTAGCTTATGGCAAATTTTTTACTTTTAAACTTTTAATTTTTTAACTTTTGACTCTTGTCAAAGCTTAAAACACATTATACCGTTATAAGAATATTTTATTTCTTTATATCCTTATTCTATACACTTTCTTCTATTTAAAATTTATGTTTTACTTGATGACACAAAGACACACATTAGCTTAGGCCTGCACAAGTTTAAATCATCAATATCACCATCTTCTACTTCCACATCTTGCCCTAATAGAATGTTTTCGGGGCAATAACACACATGGAGCTGTCATCTCTTACAATGACAATGCCCTCTTCTGGAATACCTTCTGAAGAACATGCCTGAGACTGCTTTGTATGTTCTATTATAAGTAGAAGTATACACTCTAAAATAATGATCAAAAGTATAGTAATACATAAACCAATAACAAAGGTGTTCATTATCATGATCAAGTGCTCTGTGTTATACACAATTCTAGGTGCTATACTTCTATAGATGGGCAGTACAGATTTGTCTGCACTGGCATCACCAGAAACACATAATGTATTGCACTATGATGTTAAGACACCTACGATGTCATTAGGCGATAGGAATTGTTTAGCACCATTATAATCTTATGGGATCAATATCATGTATGTGATTTATTGCTGACTGAAATGTTATGAACACATGACTAAATATAAATGGCATGTACCATGAATGCTGTTGCTCTTGTTAGCAAATAATGTTTATAGTTAACATTTTGTGATCATTCATTCGGTGTTTAGGTTCATCTTTAGAATCTTTCACAGCCTAGCACCATAGAAAGCTACTATCTCCTGACCGGGCGCAGTGGTTCACCCTGTAATCCCAGCACTTTTGGAAACCGAGGTGGGAGGATCACCTGAGGTCAGGAGTTCGAGACCAGCCTGGCCAACATGGTAAAATCCTGTCTCTACTAACAATACAAAAATTAGCCAGGCATGGTGGCACACATCTGTGATCCAAGCTACTTGGGAGACTGAGGCACGAGAATCATTTGAACCTGGGTGGCGGAGGTTGCAGTGAGCTGAGATCCTGCCACTGCACTCAAGTCTGGGTGACAGAGCAAGACACCATCTCAAAAAAAAAAAAAAAAAAAAAAAAAACAGAAAGAAAGCAAGCTACTATCTACCAGATAGACTTGTGAAGCTAAAACTGTCACCAGTGCTAGAGTAGAAGTTTCTGCCAGCATTGCTAGGGAAGCTCAGAAACCAGAAAGTTTTACATGTAAAAAATTAAGTTTAAGTGTAAAGAAGTACAAATGAATTTAATCTTTTCAATATTGGAAAAGATATATTTAATTGGAAATGTTATAGGTTAATAGGTACATGTTTAAAAGAGATGCTTTAATAACTAGATAAAAGAGATCTTGTGTAGTTAGCACTCTTTACCACTATTTGTTGCTTAATATAGGTGTTTTTTTGAATAAATACATAAAACATAACAGCCACATTATGACCACAACACAACATATATGGTCAAGAAGACTGCATATACTAGAGGACCCATAAGATTACAATGGAGCTGAAGAATTCCTGTTACCTAGTGATGTCACAGCTGTTGTGACATTGTAGTACAACACATTACCTTTTCTGTGTTTAGTATGTTTAGATACACAAATGCTTATCATTGTGTTACAACTGCCTGCAGTATTCAGTACAGTAATATCCTGTATAGATCTGTAGCCTAGGAGCCTTAAGTGACAGTGGAACCATGTAGCCTATGTATTATTTTCATATTTTCTAATTTCTAAACCTTCAAAAGTGGGTATTTTCCCTATTAAAATCTTTTTTGAACAGTGATACACACTCTCTATTGCATCCCCAAACACAGTTTCAGAATTGTGCTGATGCCATGTTTACGCATGTGATAAAAAGTCAACTTGAGTAGAATGATGATGATTGTTCTTGGCTTATGAAATGCTTACTTGAAATAATATAATGATGAGGTAAGGATCAGCACGGCTACAGGAAGGTTAAGAAGAGATTATTAAAGGAGGAGCATTTCTCACACATAATTCTACCCAATTAAAGTTTGAGAAATGAGAAAAAAGGGATATTCCTTCAGAAACGTAAGCATCATAACATTACCTTTTCCTAGTTCACTTTCCCTGGAACAACACTTACTTGGGATGTTTATGTCACATGTTATCTCGATATAAATAAACACAGGAAACATTGTAATTGGAACTTGTACAGCTAAGAAAAAACAGCACCAGAAGCTAATACACACACATAGTATATCTTTACTATAAACTACCCCCTTTGTGTCTGTTTGGATGTGAACATTTTAAGGACCTCCGAGAGTCAGGGGGAAGAAAAAATAATCTTTTAAATAAATAATTCCTTGATTGAATAAGCCAGCAAATTTAATCACAGTGTTGTTAAAATAAAACAAAAAAATTTAATTAAAAGAGAAAACTTTAGAGCTTTAACACGGAATACAAAGTCCATGAATACCCATAAGTTATCTATGTCCTACAATTTAGCAAACAAGAGATATGATTTATTTTGCAAAGATTTTCTTTTAAACTTTCCCAGGCATTTGAGCACAGGCTCTTAGTCATAGCTAAGAATTACTTCCCAAATAAGTTCCATATGTTATAACTCTCGGCCCTGGTCTTTTCCAAATCCAGATCTGGTCATAAACTAGGGGCCAGTTTTCCACACTGTACAGCTGTCAAAAGCCTTTCTTATCCAAGGAAGTAAAGAACCTCTTTCAGCCCTTAATGTGAGGTCTTAGATCATGTGAAGAATGAGCGATATGTCAATACTAGAGAAATTCTCTTTAAAACATATGACAAACAACATTAAAAAAATTACACTTTTCCTTACCTGTGAAAAGTATGTTCCAACAGAAAATAGAATCATTTAATAAATCATTAACATCTGACCTCTTTTGGTCTTACCCTGAGGCCATGGCTTGAATTACTTTCAGTTCATAGAACTGCCTATGAGGTTAAGATTCTTCTCCAGAAAATGAAGCTTGAAAACTACTTTTCTTTCAGACAGCTTGAGACATTTGAGACATTCAGACTCTCCTGCACTTATCATGATGCGTACAATCAGATAATAAGGCAAAGCAGTAACGCTATGCCACGTGCCACCTGAATCATCCTATATAATTATGAAAAACTGCTTGCTTCTCTTTCTTTTTCCTCCTAAAAAATTAAGAGATACCTACTATATCTAGTGGGAAAGAAAAGTTACATTTTGAGGCCAGGAGTTCAAGATCAACCTGGCCATCATGGTAAAACCCTGTCTCTACTAAAAATAAAAATAAAATAGCCAAGTGCGGTGGTGCACACCTGTAATCCCAGCTACTCAGGAGCCTGAGGCAGGAGGATCGCTTGAACCTGCGAGACGGAGGTTGCAGTGAACAGAGATTGCACCACTGCACTCCAGCCTGGGTGACAGAACAAGACTTCACCTCAGGGGAAAAAAAAAAGAAAGAAAGAAAGAAAGAAAAAGAAAAGTTAGCTCCTTAGATGCCCAGTTTACATGAGCAGGATGACAGTTGCTGGTTGTAAAACTCTCCTTCTTATCTCCATGTTAACCAGGTCCCCAAACACGGAATCCTAACAACAAAATATATTGTCAATAATCACATCCTGTTTGTAACTTTCTGCTTTTAGTAGTGTCCTAACACATTCAAGTATATTACTAGTTAAGGAATATTTTAATTAATCTAAATTACTAACCTGAAAATATTGGAGGGAAAAATGCATGTTCTCAGATAATTCAGGAATACAGTAAAATTTACCACCATCAAAATGAAAATAGCTTTGCATAGTAACACAAAGATACAAAGCTAATGATATTAGTGTACCTTACCCCAAAGCTTCCCAATCCCTGCTTCATATGTCATCATGAGAGCACCTAGGTGTATCTTAACAGCCTTTTGACTCAGGTGACCTTTCAAGAATTCTTTTGCAGAGTAAAAGGAGCAAAGACAGACTCAACCAACTTAATCTTACACTTCAAGATAAGAAAACACTCTACACTCCATCCATGGGTCAACTAATGCATTTTCATGCTTCAGATATCAGGTGAAGTGAAAGCTTAATAATGCTTTCTCCAACCCAGATACTTCTGCCAAGCTCCTTATCTGTAAACGGTTTGTCTTACTCCCACGGACACCTCAAAAACACACCCTCAAAGCAGGTCCCAGCCTTCTCCACTCCACTGATTTTTCTCCTCTCGGTGAATGGCACTATATTCAGCCAACTCTCCAGTCATCCTAGACCAAGGCCTCTCCTTCATCTTCTGCGCCCCATGCAGGATCTCCCCACCGCCTTGGCTTGCCTCCAATCACATCTCTTCAGGTTAAATTAGCAATTACACAACTCTCAGCACTCCGTTTCACGACCCACCTATATTTAACTTTCCACACAGACGCCAGAATGTTCTCTTTAAGTGGACAGTATTTCACTCCCCAGCGTTCATCGTCTCTCCACAACCTTCAATAGAAAAGGACTTCCTTTAGCCCAGTATCCAAGGGCCCTTAAAGAAAAGCCATCTCCTTACCTCCTAAAAACCTTTTTGGCTGCCATTCCCATGTGAGAAAGCCTTGATTTCTACCATGTGCATGGCAGACGCACTTGACAGCCCTAACTTAAGCATACCTTGAGAATGAGACTGTATGGCAGATGCCCCAAATGTGTGTTCAGAGTTCCAAACTAAGGAATTGAGAGTGGCCAACCGGAGATTCATTACTTATCTATGTGGAATATCTGAACCCTCAGCCTGTCCAGTGGAACACAAGCCATTCAGGGGATCGAGGCCTTTGCCTTGGGTTCAATCAACATTGTCAGGTGGAGGTTGTTAGTGGGAGGGTGTTAACTAAAAATACTATGTAACCTGCATGCTTTTTACAGTGGGTTGGTGGTTCTTCTGGTCCATCCCACTGTCATTGGACCACTCTCTATGTAAGTTTCCCAGTAATAAAGCCCTATGTTTTGTGTGTTGGCTCTGGGTCTCTTCTTCAGGTGCTTGAACCTAGTGTCATCCTATTGAAGTTAACAGGGGTCTGGCATGCCACCATGTAACATGACTTATAAATCCTAGCTCCCTTGACCTCTTCAATCCTTCTCTCTGTTCCACTTGTTCCCTATCTGAACATATCTTACTCATTCTGTAAACCTCAGCTCAAGCTTTACCTCCTTGCTGAGCCTTCCCTCATATTCCTAGGTTAAGTCTCAAGGCCCTTCTTCAAACTCCCACAGGATACTGATCATATGACTATCACAGCAGATGCCGGTACTCTGCAGACCACAGTGTGCACAGTGTGTCTTCCCATCCAGATTATGAGTATTTTTGAGAAAATGTTTATGTCTCCAGCTTTTATTTTTGTATCCCCCAAAGATGAGAGCAGTATCTGAGGCATACAGTTATTAGCCAACAATTATTTATTGATATAAGCTTATTGGTTGGAAGTGGGGGTAGGGTAGGAGGTGGAGAAAGAATTTGGAAGACAGGAAGTTAGAGAGTGGAAAATGCCAAAATCAAACTTAAATGATAAAGATGGACAATGTCAGACTTCACATTCCTACAAACTAAACATCATTTTCCTATTCACATATCAGTTTCAGTCTCAAACAATGGTCTATCCATGCATACCCTAGTTGAGTGTGAGGTGTTCTGATGAACCATTGAGAAAGAAAAATCAGAAATGCATGGATTCAGTATGAAGATACCCTGTCTCTTTGGGAGAAAGAGAAGATTTTAATAGATAACAAATGAAGACCACCTTCTACTTAAGCATGCCACATTACAGGTTTTTATTACATACAAAAACAAAAGGTTACTTATCTCATTAAATTTTACTTCTACTTCTAAAAGGTGAATAGATGAGATTAACTTCTGGAACTTTGTTTCTTTGTAAATTCTAGTTCTAGTTACCATTTGGAAATGAATCTTGAAGAAGCACTGTGGATAGAGTAGGGAGAATAGGCATGCTAAATGCTATTTGGCAAAATAACCTATCTTTAGCCATTTATTAGAAATAAATAAGCAATGGCCTGCTGTCTTATGAGGCCTTGCTAGCCTCTGCCAAAAATTCAATTAGGCTGATAAACAATCTCGGAAGAATGAAGGGTCAAAAACACAGCTTCTTGTCATCTTTGAGTTTACTAATCAGGGAACATATTATCTACATTACTAAGGTACAAAATTACATTACTGAATTACAACTAGGACAACTGGGCAAAAAGGTGAAAACAAGGGCAAGCCTACGTAATGCTGTGAAGTGGATAAAATCTGTTTTCAAAAGCTTCTATCTCTTCAGCCACCCCAGGTAGGTTTTGTTTAGCCTGTATTCGAGTGTGTTTATTTTATCTCTGAGTAGGCTTTGTCTGGCCTTTATTCTAGTGTGTTTACGATTACCACCTCCTCTCACTAAAAACTATGCAGCCAGGAAACCTAAGTTTTATTTTTTAATTTTTTTATTTTCACAGGTTATTGGAAAACAGGTGGCATTTGGTTACATTAGTAAATTCTTTAGTGGTGATTGATGAGATTTTGGTGCATCCATCACCCAAGCAGTATACAGTGTATCCAATTTGTAGTCTTTTACCCCTCACTGCCTTCCCATCCTTTCCCTCCGAGTCCTCAAAGTCCACTGTGTCATTCTTATACTTTGCATTCTCATAGCTTAGCTCCCAATTATGAGAATATACAATGCTTGATTTTCCATTCCTGAGTTACTTCACTTAGAATAATAGTCTTCAGTCTCATCCAGATTGCTGCCAATGCCATTCACTTATTTTTACGGCTGAGTAGTATTCCACTGTGTGCGTGTGTGTGTGTGTGTGTGTGTGTGTGTGTGTGTGTACCACAGTTTCTTTATTCACTCGTTGATTGATGGGCATTTGGGTTGGATCCACGTTTTTGCAATTGCTAATTTTGCTGCTATAAACACGCGTGTGCAAGTATCTTTTTCATATAATGACTTCATTTCCTCTGGGAAGATACCCAGTAGTGGGATCGCTGGATCAAATGGTAGTTCTACTTTAGTTCTTTAAGGAATCTCCACTCTGTTTTCCATAGTGGCTGTACTAGTTTACATCCCCAACAGCAGTGTAGAAGTGTTGCCTGTTCACTGCATCCACATCAACATCTACTATTTTCTGATTTTTTGATTATGGCCATTCTTGCAGAAGGTGGTATCATACTGTGGTTTTGATTTGCATTTCCCTGATCATTAGTGATGTTCAGATTTTTTCATATGTTTCTTGGCCATTTGTATATCTCCTTTTAGAATTGTCTATTCATGTCCTTATTCCACTTTTTGATGGGATTTTTTTTTCTCGTTGATTTGTTTGAGTTCATTGTACATTCTGTCCTTTGTCAGGTGTATAGATTGTAAAGATTTTCTTCCATCCTGTGGGTTGTCTATTCACTCTGTTGACTGTTCCTTTCGCCATGCAAAAGCTCTTTAGTTTCATTAAGTCCCAGCTATTTATCTTTGTTTCTATTGTATTTGCTTTTGGGTTCTTGGTCATGAAATCCTTGCCTACGCCAATCTCTAGAAGGGTTTTTACAATATTATCTTCTAGAATTTTTATTATAGATTCAGGTCTTAGATTTAAGTCCTAGATCCACCTTGAGTTGATTTTGGCATAAGTTGAGAGATGAAGATCCAGTTACATTCTCCTACATGTGGTTTGCCAATTATCCCAGCACCATTTATTCAATGGGGTATCCTTTCCCCACTTTTTGTTTTTGTTTCCTTTGTCAAAGATCAGTTGGCTGTAAGTATTTGGCTTTATTTCCGGGTTCTCTTTTCTGTTCCATTGGTCTATGTGCCAATTTTTATACCAGTACCATGCTATTTTGGTGACTATGGTCTTATTGTAAAGTTTGAAATCAGGCAATGAGATGCCTCCAGATTTGTTCTTTTTGCTTAGTCTTGCTTTGGCTATGCAGGCTATTTTTTTGGTTCCATATGAATTTTAGGATTTTTTTTTTTTTAGTGTTCAGAGCATCTTTTATTTTCCTTTCCTATTTTTTTAAATTTTTTTTATACTTTAAGTTCTAGGGTACATGTGCACAACGTGCAGGTTTGTTACATATGTATACATGTGCCTTGTTGGTGTGCTGCACCCATTAACTCATCATTTACATTAGGTATATCTCCTAATGCTATCCCTCCCCCCCACCCTCTCCCCACAATAGGACCCGGTATGTGGTGCTCCACTTCTTGTGTCCAAGTGATCTCATTGTTCAATTCCCACCTATGAGTGAGAACATGC
>NW_016808811.1:973868-1018229 GCF_001698545.2 Rhinopithecus bieti
GGTACCAGTACCATGCTGTTTTGGTTACTGTAGCCTTGTAGTATAGTTTGAAGTCAGGTAGCATGATGCCTCCAGCTTTGTTCTTTTGGCTTAGGATTGTCTTGACAATGCGGGGTCTTTTTTGGTTCCATATGAACTTTAAAGTAGTTTTTTTCCAATTCTGTGAAGAAAGTCATTGGTAGCTTAATGGGGATGGCATTGAATCTATAAATTACCTTGGGCAGTATGGCCATTTTCACGATATTGATTCTTCCTATCCATGAGCATGGTATGTTCTTCCATTTGTGTCCTCTTTTATTTCACTGAGCAGTGGTTTGTAGTTCTCCTTGAAGAGGTCCTTTACATCCCTTGTAAGTTGGATTCCTAGGTATTTTATTCTCCTTGACGCTATTGTGAATGGGAGTTCACTCATGATTTGGCTCTCTGTTTGTCCGTTACTGGTGTATAAGAATGCTTGTGATTTTTGCACATTAATTTTGTATCCTGAGACTTTGCTGAAGTTGCTTATCAGCTTAAGGAGATTTTGGGCTGAGAGAATGGGGTTTTCTAAATATACAATCATGTCATCTGAGGATTTTTTTTTATAGTTCTGTGAAGAATGATGGTGGTATTTTGATGGGAATTGCACCGAATTTGTAGATTGCTTTTGGCAGTATGGTTCTTTTCACAACATTGATTCTATCCACCCATGATCGTGGGACGTGTTTCCATTTGTTTGTGCTGTCTATGACTTCTTTCAGCAGTTTTTGTAGTTTTCCTTGTAAAGGTATTTCACCTCCTTGGTTAAATATATTTCTAAGCATTTTTTTTTTTCCCCCGCTACTGTAAAAGGGATTGAGTTCTTGATTTGATTCTCAGCTTGGTCACTGTTGGTATACAGGAGAGCTACTGATTTGTGTACATTAATCTTGTATTTGGAAACTTTGCTGAATTCTTTTATCAGTTCTAGGAGTTTTTTGGTGGAGTCTTTAGGTTTTCTAGGTACACAATCATATCATCAGCAAACAGTGGCAGTTTGACTTCCTCTTTACCTATTTGGATGCCCTTCATTTCCTTCTCTTGAATGATGGCTCTGGCTAGGACTTCCAGTACCATACTGAAGAGAAGTGGTGAGAGTGAGAATCCTTGTCTTGTTCCAGTTCTCATAGGGAACGCTTTCAATTTCTCCCCATTCAGTATTATGGTGGCTGTGGGTTTGTCACAGATGGCTTTTATTACATTGAGGTGTATCCCTTGTATGGCAATTTTGCTGAGAGGTTTAATCATAAAGGGATGCTGGATTTTGTTGAATGCTTTTTCTGCATCTATTGAGATGATCATGTGATTTATTTTGTTTTTAATTCTGTTTATGTGGTGTATCACATTTATTGACTTGCATATTTTAAACTGTCCCTGATCCCAGGTATGAAACCCACTTGATCATGGTGGATTATCTTTTTGATATGTTGTTGGGTTTGGTTCACTAGCATTTGGATAAGGATTTTAGCATTTATGTTCATCAGGGATATTGGTCTGTAGTTTACTTTTTTGGTTATGTCCTTTCCTGGTTTTGGTATAGGGTGATACTGGCTTCATAGAATGATTTAGGGAGGCTTCCCTATTTCTCTATCTGGTGAAATACAGTGTCAACAGGATTGGTACCAATTCTTCTTTGAATGACTGGTAGAAATAAGCAAGAATTCACCTGTTCCTGGACTTTTTTTTGTTGGTAATTTTTGTATTACCATTTCAACCTCACTGCTTGTTACTGGTCTGTTCAGGGTATCTAACTTTTCCTGATTTAAGCTAGGAGTGTTGTATCTTTCCAGGTATTTATCCATCTCCTCTAGGTTTTCTACTTTATGCATGTAAAGTGTTCATAGTGGCCCTGAATAATCCTTTTGTATTTCTGTGGTGTCAGTTGTAATATCTCCCCTTTCATTTCTAATTGAGCTTATTTGGATTTTCTCTCTCTTTTCTTGGTTAATCTTGCTAATGGTCCATCCATTTTATTTAACTTTTTGAAGAACCAGCTTTTTGTTTCATTTATCTTTTGTAATTTTTGTTGTTGTTGTTGTTTCAATTTCATTTAGTGCTGCTCTGATCTTGGTTATTTTCTTCTGCTGAGTTTGGGTTTGGTTGTTCTTGTTTCTCTAGTTCCTTGAGGTGTGACCTTAGATTGTCTGTTTATGTTCTTTCAGACATTTTGATGTAGGCATTTAGGGCTATAAACTTTCTTCTTAGCACCACCTTTGCTATATCCAAGAAGTTTTAATAGATTGTGTCACTATTGTTGTTCAGTTCAAAGAATTAATTTCTATTTTGATTTCATTGTTGACCCAATGGTTATTCAGGAGCAGGTTATTTAATTTCTGTTTACTTGCATGGTTTTAAAGGGCTCTCAAGGAACCTAAGTTTTAAATATTTCCAATCGTTATCACACTCTCTGGCCTACCAATAAAACCTTATGATTTCTATGGCTTCTTTCATGAAAACCTTGCTCCATGCTTCCTAACAACTAGTAATTCTGATAATTCACACTGATTTACTGACAGGTGCTAATATGCTTCTTGAGTCCTGGAAGCTAATTGTCCAGGAAAATGTAAGACAGAATAATAATCCAATATTGGGAATTTCAGTGCCATGGATGGTTTAATGAGAGAAGTAATTGGGCTGGTGAAAAAATAGTTGCTGCTATATCTACCTGCATGACAAAACTTCAATAGGTTCTCATTTGAACTAATGATGACTTTATGGTAGATCAAGTTCATATCTAGATAACATGGTAATAATGCTTCCCTTCTCAGTTTATGCATTAGACGATGGTGAATGTAGGAGCTATATGTAAGTGTATGCTCAATGAAGGTTGCTGTCCAACCAGAAGCAACACACACACTATTATTTGTCATAACTTTTCAGGTGAGAACTTAAAATTGTTCACAAATGAAGTTCTGGTAAACTGAAGCTAGATGTTTTTGGCTTAGTTTGCAATACTTCGATCTTTAGCCACTAGGCCATAATTCATTAATTAATGCCTCCAACTCAATCATTTTCAAGCAAATACTTACAGTGTAATACAAATCTCTCCTGGAGCTTGTTTACATAGTCCAGGAAGACAGACAAATAAGCCAAAAATAAACAAGATAATATCAGATAATGACAGGAGTCACAAAGAAAACAAAACAAGTTGATGTGGCAAAAAATGACGGCAGTAGTGGGCACTGAATTAAACTGGATATGCAAAGCCTCAGTGAGGAGATACCTTGGAACTCTGGCATGACTTATAAGAACTCCTCACCCCACTCCAACCCCTACTCATAGATCTGGGAGAAGACTTTCGGGCAGAGAGAAGAGCAAGTGCCAATGCCCTAAGACAAGCTGATGAAATGAAAAGAAGGCTAGCATGATGAAAGTCTAGTGAAGGCAATGGAAAATGGTCAGAGATGAAGACTGGGTACACAGCACCAAAGGTCTTGAGAACCATGGTATGAAATTCAGATTTAATTCTCTGTTGACTACCAGAGAAATGCAGAATGTGATTATAACAATAAAGGATGAAAATTATATTATAACTCAACTGACTCCAGATTTTGTACCACATGCCATTGTTATTCATAAACGTGTTATACTTCCAAGGTTTTTAAAGCCACTGTCACTGCAAAGAAGAGAGAAATCCACTGAGAGATGAGGGGAAGTTCTGTCACTAAATTGAACTCAACTCCTGAACAAACCAAAAACTAACAGCAAAAAAAAAAAACATTAACTGTCAATAACTCACCAAGTAAATCCAAATATGTGCAGTTTTTATCTATGATTCTACACTGACCAGAGCTAACAAAGTTAAAGCAACTTCTTTCCAGGGTGAAAGAAAGGATTTTTGTACTTCAATTAACCTGAGTTGTGCCTCACATTTATCACAATTGATGTCATCTAATTATAAAGTAAATGCCTCATTACACAAAAGTGTACATATCAGGAGACTGTATTTCATGGTATACCTATAAAGTGAATCTATTCTTCACATGTCAAAGTTATACTACATTGAATATAATCTAGAACTAAGGAGGAGCATTGAGAACAATCATAGCTAATATTATCCTTTCTAGGAGAAAGGAGACGGAAGTCCAAAGAAGATAAAATTTACAATTGTTTAATAGCAGACCCAGCACTAATGTAATGCCTTTCATCTAGCTGAACTGAAGTGAAATGATGTTCTTCTTCACTCGGTGACAACCTATCAACAATGTAATACAAATTTGGGTACAACTTTAAACACTCCTGTATATTATTAAGAAACAATTAGGTGCTTCATCAGAAATGGATAGCATTACATGAATTATACCATAAAAATACTGGAATGCTAAAAGGAGAAGGCTTCAATTACTTTGCTTTAAAATAAATCCCTCTCCTTTTTCCTTTTAACCCTTCCAAGTGGCAGCATCTGTGATTTTGGGGTGGTGAGGGATCTTGGTCGTACGTACCCTTTTTGATATGCTCCAAGATCAAATTACATGGTCAAAAAACTTAAAGGAAATTAACACTAAATACTAAGTGTTCATATTAATCACTTTCTAAATTTAGATAATTCAGATTTATATATTTTACTCATTGAACATCAAGCCCCTTATATCCTTAGTACTCAAAAGTGATAGGTCTTGAACAATCTCTTGAGTCACGTCTGGGAGGCAATGCTGAAGGGACAGAGGAACATTTTCAAATTTAACCCCCTCTTTGAAAATTCCAGTAATAGAAAATCACCATTACTGACAAAAGTGTTGCAGGGACCTCGGGTGTCCCAAGGCAAAGAACTAAGGAAGAGCTGCTTTGTGACATTACTTTGTAGGGAACGCATCATTTGTAGGAAATGTAGAAACATTTAGCTGTTTTAAAAGAATATGGAGGACATGTTTGATACAGATATTCAATACATTCTTTCAAGTGTTCTTTCCTTTTTCAAGCATTACACTACTGTCTTTATAAGTCCTAGGTATCATTTAATTTGAAGACTAGTTCAAATTTTTACTTTTCGTTCAAAGTCTAGTCTCACAAAATAAAAATTCAGGCCTCTCTCTCTGAGTCACACCACGCATCTAAAAGTTGACAGTATGGTCTGGAACTATAGTCTCCTTTTAGGAGAAGTTTGGGAAATCATTCTAACCCCTAGTTAGCTCCTTGTATCTTAAGAATCACCAGTTATTTGAAAGCTTGAAGGTTCTAGGAGAGGAGTGCAGCTACTCGTATACCCGTGACAGAAGACTGGTCCTCCTTTATTGGGGATGGTCATCCTCTTCGACTGAGAACGCAGCATTGGAAGGGACGCGCATGGAGTGGTGAGGGTGGAAGGGGACACCAGCCTAGCCAGCCAGATCAGCCAAATCAACCCTGGCAATCAATGGGGTTACAGATGTCACAGCAAGATCATCCTCACATCTAACAACCACCAATTATTTGACATAAAACTGAACACATTGCCTAATCAGCCACTCTTTACTGTAGTGGTATCTAATTCTGCCCTTGGGCAATGGTGCTTTTACTCGAATCCATCTCAGGACTTATTCCACATATCCTCAAGTTACTCCTTTCCATTTTCTTCATAGCAGATCCTGTCAAGAGCATCTCCATTTAGCTGGTGTGTGGACGTTATATTATGTTTTAACTAGAGAATGATAACTCCAACACTACCATGGTGATAGTAATTCACACTCACTTTATTGGCTACAGAGAAAGTTCAGGCCATTATTTTTTATTTTAAAAAAGGATACTGTCTTCCATTAATCACTAATCTAAAAGATCATAAAATCTTGATAAGACAGATTTAGGATTTGCAGATACTGCTATATCTTAGGAACACAAATATCACTAAGAATGGCTGGCCAAGAGTTGTCAAGTCATTCTCCATTTAATTCATAAGAACTGAATTAGCCTTCACTACCTGCTTACCACCTTTCTAGATATTAAGGGATGTGAGGCTGCCATATTATAGCTGTGTTCTGTAGATGATATGCAGTATATATACTAGAGCACATAATACATAGAAGTAGCATATAATACACGGATGGCCCTTGTCCTATTAAAAAAAAAAGTTATAATTTCATTGGGGCACTAGGAAAACTAAGAGAAACAATTTCAACAATGGAAGTTAGTGCAAGGCTAAATAACTGAAAAAGGTTGGGAACTGAAATGCCTTCCTAAGAATTAAGCTGGGCTATCAACTAACACAACTATATTTTTGTCCCTGTCAGTGACTGATGACTCAACAACTGATCCTCAATGGAGCACTATATGCCCTATAAACGGGTTAAATGTAGTTTTTTTATTTAACACTATCATGGTTCTTTTTGTTTGTTTTCCTTGGTGTTTTTGTTTTGTTTTGTTTTTGAGACATGGTCTTAGCACAATCATGGCTCACGGTAACCTTGACCTCCTATGCTCAAGTGATCTTCCCATGTGGCTGGGACCACAGGCACACACCACCACGCCTGGCTAATTGTTTTGATTTTTTGTAGAAGCAAGGTCTCACCATTACCCAAGCTAGTTTCAAATTCCTGAGCTCCTCCGATTCTCCTGCCTCAGCCTCCCAAAGTGCTGGTATTACAAGCGTGAGTCACCAAGCCCAGCCTACACTATCATGTTATAATTAAGGTATCTTTAGCTTGATGAGCAGAAGTTTGAAAAAAATAATGTCTATACACATTGTCTTTCCTCACAAAGGACTTACTAATTTCAAGGACAGAAAAGGTAAAGCCACAGTGGAAAAACCTGGCAGACACCACTTTAATCAAGTGATCAAAGTTTATGTCAACAGTAATGAGAAAGCAACGCCAGGTGCCTTAATTCTTGCCCAAAATGCAGGAATTTATTCAGAAGGAAGCATCACACAAACTCAAACTGAGGAAATTTCTACAAAATAACTAGCCCAAACTTTTCAAAGATGTCAATGCAATGGGAAACACACAAATAAACAAAGACAGACAGACAGACAGACAGACAGACCCAGGACTGAGGCAGGCAGTTAGCAAGGGAATGGGACATAATCTTTTTCAGGCGGCTAAAAACAACACAAACAGAGCCGAACAGATTAGCACAGGACCTGTCTCCTAGTTTAAAATACAAAAAACAAAAAAACCTGTTACAACAGACTGCACCAGTGAAAACAAATTGCAGACATCCTGCTAGGCGAAAATAAAAATATAACAACAACAACAGAAACAGCCACAACTAATTAAATCCAAGATGGCCAAAAACTTAACTGACTGCTGACCCTTGGCTGCATTATGCCCCTATTACCATAAAATTTCCATGGAAAAAACCTCCCATTCTCCTCATGCACCTGATATGACGACAGTTCCAAATTAAGCATATTTAGTTGAAAAAAAAAAAAAAAAAAGGATGACACTCAGATTCTGGGAACTGCCTGTGCATTTCCTGCAAAACCTCTCCCCTTGTTATAAAATATCCCATGCCTTCATTATGCTTATCCATATGGTATGTAAGCCCTGACCACCTTGCAGCCAGCCCATTCTTTTGAGCATGCCTGCACTCGTTTCTTGTGTACTTGGCTTTCACTCCACAATAAAACTTCTATACTTTCATTGTGATCTCATTTCCAAATTCTTTTTTGTGACAAAGACAAAACCTAAACTAGCCTTATGGAGAACAGAACCATTCCAGATTTTCATATCCAAAGCAGAGAAAAAAATATGTATATATAAAGGACAAAATTGTGACAATTAGCAAAACTTGAAGAAAAAATTCAGTGGTAATAATAGTCTATCTGTGCTAAACTTCCTAATTTGGACAACTGCACTGCAGGAACATAAGTGAATATCTGTGTCTTACCAAATACACACTTAAATATTTAGGGTTGAAAAAAAGCATGGTGGTTGAAACAGTGTCAAGACAAAGAGTGGTAAAGCAAATTTGGCAAAATGGTGAAGGATATAGGAAAGTTCCTTCTATTCTTGAAATTTTTCTATAAATTAAAATTACTTCAAAAGAAAACATAAATATTTTAGTAACTGCCAATGAAAATATGAGAAATTTACAATCTTGAACACACCTGTCTTCATGACATAAGAATTATTTCTGTTTCCAAAACCAAAAATATTTTGCTGGAACTAGTCATTTATTTATGATAGGATTTACCTCCAGAGACTAGAAAGCAGAAAGTAATCAATAACTTTCAAAACTGATTGTAAAAAAAAAAAAAGGACAGGCTGAAAATAATAGTGAGGTGTTTAAGTTCCAGACATTATATATGCTTAGTGTTTTCTTTAATGCATGTATATTTTGACATCTTTCATTTAGTTAACCTAAAAAAAAAATAAAAACCGTACACATCTCAAATTAGGTTTTATATTTAAAAGAGAAACCTAACCACTCTTCAGCAAACAGCAAAAGCTTGGATACATGAAAAATTTTACAGCATCATCATTTTATAACAGAATTTATCTAATTTTAAATTATTAGGAAAAACAGAGGGAACAATGAAACATAGATTCCTACTGATTCAAACTTGATATTTTCCAACTACACTTCATATTTCTCCTATAACTCAGAGCTCTTCGTATGTCATAAATGTTGCCTGGTCAATTCCAGACATAGAAATTGACATTTCATCTAGTAAAAGGGCTGATTGTTCATGATGGAAAATTTTGTGTTCTACCTTTAAAAAGCTCTGCATAATGTAAAATTCTAATCTTCCTTCAGGTAGCAGTAATAGTTTAAACCACCACTTTATATTACCTTAGTTAACAGAAAATTCCATTCACATAGAAGACTAAGAATTGATCTGTGAACAATTAGGGGAAAGGATTTGGATTATGAAATCAGAAGATTAAATTCTACTAATAACTGCGTAATCTTGGGCAAGTCAATAAACCAGTCTGAGTTTCTTCATCTGTAAGAGGATAAGATTTGACTGACTTCTTATGAGTCATTTTCAAAGCTCTAATGACTTGTAACTCTTTATTAAGTATGCTCTTATCTGCTATTTTTGTCTTGATTTTGATAAATTACCCAAAAATCTCAAAAGAGATTTCCTTGTTTGGCTGGCTTCATTATCACATTAACTAGATAATCGTAGGAGTAGAGTGAGTTGGAATTCCATGGTTAATCATGTGGTAAGAAATATTCAAACACACTGGTGAAATTCAAAGTCAGATTTATTCCTGGCAAAGACTAGCTTAAATCAGGGAAGAAGATAATTGTCGGAAAGAACAATTACCAATTGTATAAACTGGGGATCCAACAGAATATATAAAAATATATACCATGTTACTTATAACCAAATGAAGACTAAATAATTAGGATGAAAAAAAGTGTATGGCAATAGGAACATAATTGAGATGAAAATGATCTAAAGTGTATCTCTTCTGGAATATTGCCCCTAAGATACAAATAATATAGTTATGCTTGTGATAAGCACTGCTACCCTAAGTTTCCCAACAAACACCTTCGGTGTGTCTGAGAATCTATGTTAATTAGTTCAAATCTTCTATGAAATGAGCTTGCCCACAAAGAAAAAGTGGTGTTTAGAAAAGTTACAATGCAAAGTAGTATTTAAGAATGAGTACTAGCAAACAACACAACAAAACTCATATACAAATAAGATACAAAGTCAAGGACACCTTAGGACTTAAAGTGTTACAGTCAGAAACCTTTATAGTCAGAAACCTTTAGGGTTAAATTAAATTAATTAAATCTTTAGGGCTAAATTAGAAGATCATGATGTGCATGTATAACTGTAAAGATAACGTAATGCTGGAGGTCTCTTGAGAGACAGCAACCTTGAGTAACATACCATGGAAGAGGAGGAACCTCATAAGTTAAATTCCACCCCTTTTATATCCAAAGGCCTTGGGGATGGGACTTTCCAGTAAAACAGTATAAAATATGTAGATAGAAAGATGAACCTCGGCACTATTTGACACATTTCAGAGTTTATATGAAAACGTGCAATCTAATGTAAAATATTATTTCACTCAGATAAAGTGTTTTACTTATGAAACTGGGTGAATAAAATCATCAACATACATTTATATATCTTTGGAAAGTTAAAAAATCAACGTTTTTAGATAGGAAGACCCACCCCAGAATCAAAAATAAGCACTTCTATATACTGGATCCAACATTAAAAAAACAAAGAAAAGAAAAAAAGGACTCAGAACTCTCTGTCCAAAGCAGAAGGGGACCCCATAATGGGTTATGGCCTCCTTCCTCAAGTCATCCTCCTCCATCACTTTGTTCATACCTTGGTCATAGCATTTATAGCCTCTATTCTTTGTCTGGCTACAGTTTGTCTGGATTCCTGCCCACTTCCTTAAGCTACCACTAGTGCCCCCAGTACTAATGGGTGTCTATTCATGCTATGAGTTTAAACTTCTGATGCCCACTATTACCTTTGCCTTTAGGATTTAAGTCCTACTATGTCTCTCCAATTCTGCTGTCTGCATTATTTGGCTTGACTTGAGTACTCAGTGACAACTTGTGTCCTCCCAGATATGATGTCTGTAGCTGTCTCACTGTACAAACTAAAGCTGCGCCCTAGCCCAAACACTAGGAACGTGCCCTGCACTTGACCTCTGAAAGTCTAATTTACACTGTATGGATCAAAAGGACACAGGTAGACTAAGTTTTGATCCATATAAAAGAAAATATTCTACTAATCAGAGATGACCCATAAAAGACATGCTTTGAGTGTAGAAGTATAATACAGTAGCTATATGAACTGATTCTGGAATAGATAGCCCTGGGTTCAAACACAAATCCACTATCATATATCTGACTGAGCTTGTAATTTAACCCCTCTAAGTGTAAATCTTGTCAACCACAGAATGGGGATACTAATCATCTTAAGAATGTGTTTCATATAACTGTAATGACTGGAGAGATGTAAATAGGATTACATATGTCAAGTGCTAACAACAGTGCCTACCACATAGAAATCAATATGGTCACTAACCTGGTCAACTATTAGAAATCGGATGACATTTTATTTTCCAAACCTAAGATTTTTGTACAAGCCCTTGAAACAGTCATATGCAAGAAACTGTCACAACTTCCTAATGATATTTAAAATGTTGTATTTTTTTAAAAGTATCTACCTACCTAGTTTTAAAACATGTCTGCAAACTCATTAACACTTCTCTCATCAAGAGGTACAGCCCAATTTCCCTCCTGTTGATGGGCCAGCCAGAGTGAGTCACTTCTAACATATATGAAACAATGGTAGTGTACTATGTGGGTTCAGGGGCTAGGTCAAAAAAGGCAACATGAGGGGATAAGTCAGGCTCTTCGTAACTCTCTTTCACTTGGGACAGAAGTTTTGGAAGTCATACTACATGTAAGAAATCTGGCTACCCTGAAGGACCATGCTGGAGAGATCACATGCAGTAAGAAATGCTCAAAGAACTATATATCATCCTCCTACTTTTTGAGTCTTTCCAGCATCAATCGGGAGATGTGTGGCTGAGCCTTGAGATGACTGCAACCCCAGCCTTCAAGCCACTCCAGCTGACACCAAGTGAAACAATGACAAGCTGTCCCATCTGAGCCCTGCCCAAACTGTGGATTCATGAGTAAATACAAGGTGTCATTTCAAACCACTAATATTTGAATTGGTTTGTTATACAGTATTGGAAAACCAGAATACTATCTTATCTATTTCTTCTTAAAATACTGGATAGAACGTTTAAAAGATACTTAGTAGAATGAACAAAGTAGCATTCTCTAATAAAGTATCAAAACTCCCTAAAGTTGAGAAACTTTTAGGCAACAAATTGGTCCTATTTGTTTCAACCAAAATGTACAAACCTCAATTTCCATTCTGGAGAAGAACTTTATTTTCAATGCTGAATTTCAGAGAAGAGCCAAAACATCAGGAGTCAAAATGACCTTTGGTAAAAATGGCAGATATTCAGATAACCTGGGATAGGGCAATACGCAAAAATGCAGAGTTAGACTTTTGTCAGCAGCCTGTATTTACAGGATACAAAACCCACATTCTAGTCGGCTGTGATGCCAAGCAGCACACTTCCCTTCTGGTCTCTTTGCCACCGAAAAAGGAATCCAGCTTGCTGTTCAGCACCCATTCAAAATCCTTCCATGTCACATTTCAGAGCCAGTTACTTGGATTCAGGTTCAGCCTTTTTGTAGTAAAAGGAATTTATTTTCCAATAAATTGGTTTCCTTCCAATTCATATCCTGAACAATGCAGTGCCCAAGAGGGTGCCACATCTGGTCAAGCAAACTGTTTCAAGGTAGCAGTAACTTAGGAGGGAGAGGGAACTTAACTAACAAGCGAATGTAATTGATATCTTGTGAAAAATAATAAACTGAAGAGTTTAGCTGCAATGTTCTGTTAAGTTTGTCTGACATTTTGGTAAACACACTCTTAACTGAACTTTCCAGTCAAGAAAGAATTCCTGATCTTCATATATGACAAAATCCTGAAATATTTTGTTCATACATCATGTTAGGAAGACTTTTAGATTTGTGTATGAGTTAGGAAGCTTTTAATCACAAGGAGCAGAAAATCCAATTTGAAGTGTTTTAAATAAAACAAATACATCAGTTTATATAACTGGAGAAACGGGTCAGCGCAGCTTCAGGTTTGGCTAATCCAGAAACTCAAAAATATCATCAGAGATCCGGATTCTTTGGATTTTTCTGCTCTGCTGTCTAGAATATCAGCTACATCCCTTGGCTTGCTGCAGGAGAGCAGTCAAGAAACTATGTCCATCCTCGTTCAGGCCTGCAGAGTAAAGAAAAAGCCTATCCCCACACAATAAGCCTGAATCCTTGCCATCTACCCAGTATGCCAGCTAAACTCATGTGCCTAACAGGGATGCCATTGCTGAACAGCCTGGGCGTGGGCTCACAAAGCCATCTGTGGCAAGAGGAGCCAGATTACCTGATGGCCATAGAGCCACTGAGCCACTGAGCCAATCATCCAGGACACACTCGTGCTGCACAAAGGGAAAAAGGACCCAATGGATTCAAGAGACCAACCTGCCAGTCCACAAAAATTCATTATTTCCTAAAGTCCTATTTGACCAATTAGAAAAATGAATTCCTCCATTTCCAAGTGGATTTTGTTCTGAAGTTCCTGTCCCTCACCTTGCCCCATTAGCTTTTATCTTGATGTATGATTACGGTATAGGAGACATAGAATGCACTTTCCCACTGAAGTAATATATTTGCCATGTGCCCAAATTAACTCTTGGTATATTTAAACCATTTATAGTGGAAGTATTTAAGCTGGGAATGCATTTTTCCCTCCTTTCCCAGTAAACCAGAAAAAGTAGAAACCTATCTACAGGCCATCGTGCCCTGGCAGAGGCAAGGAATTCCCCACAACCAATCCCCAGCAAGAGCAGCAAAAACACTAAGAATAAAATCCTCCACAGTAGCAGTAGCTTGGATGGCAGCAATGTGGACTTCCCTACACAAAGGCCATCTGTGCTTACAGAACGCTGGTGAGTCACTAACATACACGTGTTTCATCAGATATTTTCTTGACTCCCCTCAAAAAAAACCACCCTATTAACTAATTTTTTTAGTACGCTGTTATAATATCCTAATGATGTGGATGATTCCTTTTAAGTCAGTTCTGTGTTTTTCTTAATAAAATTTCACTTTTATGCATTCTTCTTGAACAGTTTTGTTCCCTTCAGGACTCAGAAATACCCGGTATAATGAAAACCTTGTTTAATAACCTAATGATGATGTTTATGAGGATACTGATGACAGTAAACTGAGCTACCCTTTACAGGGTCCACTCCTCTGTATAATCATCACAACAGCTGGCTGAAGTAGGTGTTACTGGCCTCAGTTCACACACATGGAAATTCAGGCTTCAGACGCTTTGGTAATGTGCCCAAGCTCACATGATTAGAACATAGTGGAAAAAAGATTCCACCACAGCAGATATGAATCCAAAAATGCAAGTACAGAAAATTTCAATATAACTTGCAAATACTTTATTAAATCGAGTCAAATTATCTTACTTTTTTTTCAGCTTTGATCCCTTCCTATCTTTCCCTCGCCCCATACATCATTACTCATGGTATTTTGAGAAGGGAAGAAAACTTATATCCCAATAAAAATGTTGCCTTCTGCCTTCTTCCCTTTGGTTCTGAAACAGTAATCTGTGGTGACCACCAAGGCTTCTCAAAGCAGGCTATTGACCTTGCCTGAGCTGACAAATTGTTCGCCTGTACTCCATCTCCCAACAATGCCCGGTGACAGCTCACTCTATGATATTATTATTATAGTTGGCATTAAACCAACTAGATAATTGATTCATTCTCTGTTCATTCATCAAAAGCTGAAATCCTACCCCAGCAACAACCTGACAAGAATGTTGGCATCACAGATGAGTTGAGATGTTATTTTCTAGATCAGGGCTTCTCAGACTTTAATGCACACAAGAAACACCTGAGGATCTTGTGACCCTGCAGCTTCTTGTACAGTAAGTCTGCAGCAAGCCTGACATTATGCATATCTAAAAAGTGCTCAGGTGAGGCTGCTGCTGCTGCTCCGCAGTCTATACTCAGAAGCAATCATTCTGTTCTCAACAGAACTCAGTAAGAACAAGAAGGAAAGCGTGTGCTGTCCATATTACAGCAGCCAACAAAACACTCAAATTACAGTCACAGGTTGCCAATATGAATCTTAAGTGGCATGGTATCCTTTTCCAAACTGCTACTGTCAAATCGGTATTTTTACTTACTGAGGCAATTTGTTGCTGCCTCAGGGATAGTGTCTTCCAAAGAGCATTCAGTATAAGGCTCGTCAAGCTTGGGAAATACATTCCTCCTAGTGAGACACACGCATGTGCAATATTGAAAATTGAGATATATTCTAGTAGAAAAATAAAAGTTACTAAACGAAGAGGTTTTCAAAGTAATCTGACCATGACTTCTGAGCCCTTATTAACATCCTATAAATATTGCTTTTATTGGTATTCTACTGTCCTACAGAACACATATTTGGAAGATAAAAACACACCTTTGGAGAATCCAAAGTATGTAGCTTCGATCAGAATTTTCTCCTTGCTAATGCTGCCAAAGCAGGAACTCTAGGACTTAGTCTTATGATCACAAAGTAGTTGTAAACATCTTCAATGAATGGATGAATTTTGTGAAAAATAAACTTCACAGTAAGGAACAAGCCGATTTTGTTCATGTGATTTATAATCAGGGAATATCTGGGTGATTAGAAGATTTTAGAAAAAACTTATAATAATCACCAATCAGACAACAAGGGGGAAAATAACATACAACCGCAAACAGATAAAGGAATTATTAACCACTGGAAAATGCCAAAATTGAAGTTTATTATATGCATGCACAATATGAAAAAGGGTAATTTCTATCACTGAACAATCTGGCAGTCACTGGCCCCACACTAGGGGCAGAGGAGGCGCCACTGAGGAGGAACTGTCTGTATCATAGCAAAATGGATAGTGCCTTTGAAGCTAAGAAGATTCTTCGCATACCCTGGTCAGCACCACTAGAGCTGCCAGTGTGTCCAGTTAAAATACATCTCCAACCCAGTTTGTAACTTTGACTGGTCCAGGGATAGCAGAATTAACCTGGTGAAGTTTCTTGGAAGTCTCTTTTAAGAGAAATAAACTGACTTTTTTCCACCAAGCCACTGTTCTTCCTGCCTGCAACATGAACCTGATGCCAGAAAGTGCCAGCTGCCACATAGCTATGCTTGTGGTGTGACAAGCATGAGGTTAAGGGCCACAGACTAAGGATGGCAGGAAAGGAGAGCAAAGGAGCCTGCACTCCTGGAGGCATCACCCTTGGCTGCCTATTTCCAGATTCATCCTTGCAGAAGGCCCATAAACTCATTAATAATTCAAGCCACTACTGTGTTTTGTATTACTTGCAGCCAAACATGTGCAAAATTACTTCATTTGGGGGAATATTCACTAGTTGTGCATCCTGGGCATGTGGCAACTGTTAGGCCTCAGTTTACACATCTACAAAATGGTAAGGAAGGCTGAGCAAGGTGGCTTCCACCTGCAATCACAGCAGTTGGGGAGGCCAAGGTAGGAGGATCACTTGAGCACAGGTGTTTGAGGCTGCAGTGAGCTAGGATCATGCCACTGCACTCCAGCCTGGGTGAGAGAGCAAGACCCTGTCTCCAAAAAAAAAGAGACAAACAGAAAAGCCATATCTTTGAATAATTAACAGTAGGTAGGCCCTTTCCCCCTTTAAGTCATGTATGTCGAATCTGAGAGTTCTGTAGGTCTATCTAGGTAGCTCTGACACCCTAATGCATGCCTATTTATAACGGTTCCTGGTACCTTGCTCAGGTTGAAACCACCACCAGGGTTCCACACATATTTGAGCATATCTGGTGAACTGCATTACTATTTCACAGAAGCGTAGTCAGAGACAATGAGGTAGTCTCCTTGAACAAACAAGCCTCAGTCATCAGAGAACGGGGGGAGCACAGCATGTATAGCAGCAATTTGTCAAATATGTCCCTGGATCAGCTCTGAGGGCTTGAAATAAAGAAAGCTCTAAGTAAAACCACAAGAGTTCTTCCCCTGAACTTTGCAAAACACTAAGGAATTTTTTTTTTTAAACCGGGAAAAATCCTTCTAAAGGATGTTAACACAAAAGGAGAAAAGTATTACCCTCATGCTTTGCCACTGACTACAAATCAGCACTTAGCAAGTGAGACCACTTAGGGGACTGATAGTGTCAAACAAAGCAAGGCATTCTCAACAGCAGGACCCCCGGAATGTGAAGAGCCATGACTTTTACTTCCCATTGTTCATCTGCTCAGTGACAGGCAGCAATCCTTCACCTGCTCTCAGGGATGAGACTGTGGGCAGTCCCCGTGGTTTTTCTGAACACTTAGGAAATAAAAAGTCTCTAAATCTCTTATCCACCCACCCCCATGTGGTGAAGGAGAGAACCTATGTTTCATAAAGGGTAGATTCTAGTTGACTTTTTCTTTTCCACACATCTCCTTTTCTGTTACTAACCATTTCCAGGATCACTGTGGCGCATAGTGAAGGAAAGTTCTTGCTTCATCAAGATTCGTTTTCTCTGGCCAAGGAGATGGGCTAGGGCCAGCTCTCTGTTGTGAATATTATTTTCACAGGTTATTTGAGACTTACTTCCTTAGTGCGCCCCCCCAACTATGACTTTGCCAATGTGGGCAGTGCCTCTCCTGTGGCCAGTCACACCTTACCCCTCAGCTTCTATACCCCATGGTATTCCCCACAGCCTCATACTGATGAGGTTCCCTATCCTACTAGCATTACCCCTGTAGAAAATGACCCCAGGTAAACATTTCCACTATGGGTTCCCCAACAGGCCCTTGGGATCCATGCACCTTTGGATTAGGAATGTAGCCATTTGCTACAGGTTCTGCTGTCTTTTCCACATGCCACAGGCCACATTGGCTTCACAAAGCATGAGTTGCATACCAGATCACTATGCCCCCGTAACTACGGGAAAATCATATGGTATTTTCCAAGTCATTCCACTGAAGGTCCCATCACTCTATGTAAAGGTGTAAGGCTGGGCTGGGCGTGGTGGCTCATGCCTGTAATTCCAGCACTTTGGGAAGCTAAGGTGGGTGAATCATTTGAGATCAGCAGCTTGAGACCAGCCTGGCCAACATGGTGAAACCCCATCTCTACTAAAAATACAAAAATTTAGTCAGCCGTGGTGGCAGGCGCATGTAATCCCAGCTACTCGGGAGGCTGAGGCAGGAGAATCACTTGATTCCGGGAGGCGGAAGTTGCAGTGAGCTGAGATCATGCCACTGCACTCTAGCCTGGGCAATAGAGTGAGACTTAGTCTCCAGAAAGAAAAAAAAAAAAAAGAAAGAAAGAAAATGTAAGGCTCACAACAAAACTCACCCAAAACAATCCTTCTCACAAAATTCTTTCCCCATTGCCTTCCTCTTCTTTTTTTAAATCCATGTTAAAGAATTGTGTAATTAACTTTTGCAAATGTCCTTTGAAAATCTCTAGCTTAATCTGGTAACTCCCTTCCGTATAGAACACCAATGGCAAAATATTTTTCCCAGTTGAGCAGCAGAAAGAATTACATACCCCAGAGAGACAGGGGTGACATAAGAAGGATTTCTTAGGGAGGGTGAGACAGTCCCTGAGGAGTCTCCAAATTTACAAGGTAGGAACAGGACATTTGGGGGTTTAGAGATCTTGCAATCTTGAAATTAGTGTAGTAAGCAAGTAAAACATGAACTATTACTGTTAATATAATTACATTGATACTCAGGAGCTGGTACGGTCTAGATAAATTCACTTTACCTAAATGTAATGATAATAAATTCTAAATTATGGTACATGAGAGAAGAACACAAATTACCCAAAGTTACATCTATTTAGTCTTGAAATGTATTAAGTGATTTAGTATAATTATCAAGTAACTTTATAATGATATTGTCCCTAGGATAATATTAAGGCTACTTTGGATATCCATAGTATGAACATCTAAAAAATTTTAGAAGCATCCTGAGTTGCAGGGATAGTCAGTCTAGGATTTAAAAATCAAACTACAGAAAGTCCACAAAATGGATAACATATACGTTCAACAGCCATCTCATTCATGTGTTTCCCCAACAGGAACATATAGGATGTATTCCACACCAAGCCACAGAAACATGTTCTTCAAATTCTTTGCCCGGAAATTATTAAAACCCTGGAATAAGGGTCAGGTGGAATCCTTCAATATTACACTTTAAAGGAGAAGTGAGGGGAGGTGTGGGGAAGGGAAAGAAAGGAAAAAGAAAAGAGACAGGAAAAACCCCCAGCATTTTACCAGCTAGAATAAATAATCACTTGTCTGCCCACCTGGACTCATGAATCCTGGACGTAAGCTTCTGAGGAACCGATCAAAAACTCTACTGAAGTACACATCACAGCCACGGGAACTCAGCCACTGCATGGTTTTCCTCATCCCATTATGTCCAGAGCTTTCCAGCAATGCTGAGCATTTCCAAACAAATAAATAAACACAAAAGACTACATTTCAAAAATAGCTGCCTAAATTGGAGTCACAAAACACATGCACACTGAATGTGGGTACATGCCCACACAAGCTGGACTTGTAAAGACTGGAGTGAAAGAATGAAAAACAGAAGAAATCTGGGAGTGGCACTTTGAAGCAGATTTAAGGAGCATGCTGTGTAAAACACATACTACAGAGTCATCTCATCCATGGAGAAAACTGCATATACAGCCAACACAGTACTGGAGGAGGAAAAGCTCCTATTCATGTTTTCTCTACTCCAAGATAACACAAGCCAGATGCCAATATCCAAATATTCTTCACGTACAAATTAAGCATTAAATGAATGGTAAAAGTGCTTATTCTGGTAACAATAAAATCGTGTTTTATTTGAATGGCTGATATAAACAAATACTTTATTTAATGCCATTAAAAGTTTCAGAGTTAACATTTTCCTAATACTAAATGCAGTATTTTCAATTGCCCTATGAAGTTATGTTTAACTGTTTATATTATTAAATTGGTATGCCGTCTTCTCATAAAAAAATGTACAGAAGTAACACCCAACTGAATCAGAAACAAGGCATTGTATGAGAAGTACACATAGAACATAATATAAGGACAATATAATAATTTGAAACCTGAAAGCATTTACATTACTTAATTGTTAAACAAGAATGGGTAGTCTACGCCAGTTGATTTAGTAAAGGTATTTCAAATTTCTAGGAGCTACTCATTCCTAATTTTATCAATGAAAATGATGCTGTAAAATTTTTATAACAAGCACCTCCATTGCCATTACTATTTCAGAGTTACAACGCTATTCCTTGTGATGAATGTACCATACTCCCAATGTTATTAACCATCCTCCTTTGTCTATTAATTTGTTTATACAAACATTCACTCATAACAATCATTCAGCCCAGCTGTGCTATGTGCTAAGGCTTCTGAGACAAGTAACACAGCTTCAAGGAGTCTACAGCTTAGAATGGGAAAGAAACCGGTAAGCAATGATTACAAAATCAGGCAAAATGTGTAGTAGGAGAGGTAAGGTTATTCAAAACTTGGATGTCAAACTACTTTCACAGACATAAGTTTATACAGTAATCATGGAGTAGGGAGGGAAATGATTATAACCCCAATATTCAGAGCATGGACCCCAAGATTAAATCTGTCATCTATGATGATATATAGTTGATGAGGAGAAGAGTCTCTGCTAGAGTAATGTAAGCCCTACATTTTTCACTACACTATGCTGAATTTCCCAGTTCATGAAGATTTTGACAAAAACTCATCATCATATATCATATATACAACTAGTTATCGAATTCATGTGCTTCCTAGATCTATATTCGGGACTCCAGTGTAGAAGCTAGTACAATAATCTCTATGTACTGATCTTGTGAAATTTTAATGACTTTCTGTTTTTTCTTTCTCATTTCTCAACTCTCTCTCTTGACCTTTCCTGTCATCCCTTTCTAGTGGAAAGGACTTCAGTCATTAGTAGTCTATGACTGAAAACCAGTGAGGGCAATCTTAAAGCAAGCATCATTAAACTTTAACTTAAAAACAAGGCCAAGAGCAGACCACACAATCTATGTAAGTGTGTGCAGAAAAGATGTGACCACCAGGCTATTGAATACTAACTCTATGCTACCCTGAGAAACTTCTCACAAACATTCCTACAGTTTCACTTCCAAAGGCTATTCCCCACATGCTGCCAGTGGGTGGGGGATATGCATGTACATTCCGATATACTTAATTTGTAAAAGTACAAACACTGTCTTAATTATAACCTAATAATTCTAATAAACTCATGTTTAAATTCATGGCCAAATAATGCCCTTATTTTTTTTCAGCAATGCTCTACTTGATTGAAATTCTTTGTTTTAGAATTCTACTTTTGAAATCTGTCAGAAAAGCACATTCTTTCCAAATATCCTCAATAGTGACATAACCTTTAAATATAGGTGTGGTTTTGGGGTAAAATGATTTTATTAGAGGCAATGCCTTGTTTTCACTGATGATATCATCATAAGAGCTTCTCAGAGGAGGTCATTATTTATAAGGACAAATAAATAATTGTTTATATTTGATAACCTAATAATCTTTATTTTTTTATATTGACAGTCTTAATAATTCTATGAGTTAAGAGTTAATGAAACAAAGGCTTTTTCCAGTTAGAAAACTATCTCAGATTTTCCTGGTTCTTGCTTAGTTCAAGGGCCCGCAGGGAACTCCAAAGAAAATATTCCCTCTAGTAATACTTGGATTAAATTGGTGATTTGGATGTTTTGGCCAATTAAGACACTAGGGAATTACCGGCCTCAACCAGACACAGCCTCTGTAATATAAAACTGAACCATATGTGGTCTTAGTTTCTCAATCACATAAATTTGATGGAGGGAAGCCAACCAAAGAAGAAAATCTATGTCACATGATTTCTACACTAACTCTGGTTACTAAAAATGCTCTGAAATACCCCTTTCCAGAGGCAGTGCTGGAGCAAGAGGTGAACTACCATCCTGAGGAAAAGAAGGTGGATTAAAACAGGCAATTCCTCAAGTTGTCTTCCAGGGCATGATCTTTTGCAAAGCAGACCAAATTAAATGAAGCAAATGGTGCTCCTAGACCTAAAATGAATATGTTGATTTTCAGTTCTTTCTTCATCAAAAAGATGTCAGTGCGAACCTACCAATTGTCTGGGCTTCTCAAGTTTCATTTCTAAATTTAATTTGACCTAGTAATGTTTGCTGGGAAGAAAAATAGACCTTTGAGACAGTCGAATACAGGGTGGAGATCAGCCAGACTGAAAGAGTGGGAAATTTGGAGATTCTAATCATGGCTGTTACTTCCACCAGGTGTGGGCCTGTCACCTGTCTGGGTGGCAGGCTCCTCTGTCACGTGAGAGTACCAGCAAGCACTCCACTTCTGAAATCATCCTTAACCTTCTCACTTTTGGCTAACAAAGCAAATTCCCAGTATTTGCATTATGGGCTGTTATATATGGATAAATGTGTTCATTCTTGGGGGTTAGTTTCTGTTGCCACTAAATTATCTAAAGATGTCTCCCACCTTTTGGTCATAAGTAATTACCTTTGTGAACTGCAAAACTTTCCACTCTGTGGGAAAAAAGGGTAACAATCAAACTGCATACACTATAGAACAGGACCACACAGTCCACACAGGCATGGAGCAAAGCATTCTATAACGATAGAATAGTTTTGCTCTCAAAGCATCTGGAAGTCTTTCAGATTAAATCACTGCACTCCACAAACAGTGTAGAAATAATTCAATCATCCCCACTGTGGCTGAGGAAATTGAAGGATGAATGGTTTTCAGAAGGAAATTTGAAAGCAAGATGCAATTTACCAGTGTTTTCTACAAGAAAAGCAATAGAGTTATAGAAAATAACAGTGAAACAAACAGTAATCCATTTTATGTATTATTATTATTATTATAGAAAGAGACCAGAACTTGATATACCCACCTACCACCCACTACCCACCCCTATAATCCACCACTGATTCAACACAAACTCATTTGGGCACTAATGATAGAAAAATATATTTTTTTTAATGTTGAAAAATAGTCAACCATGAGAAATTATTAAGTTAGTCTAAAGATACAGTCTAAAATTTATAAATGAATTTACAACAAATTAAGGTTATGCATTGAGAAAATTCCAAATTTTTTTCTGGAATGATAGTATTAAAAATATTTGTGTTTTAGACAAGTCCTGAAATGCGTACCCTTAATTCAAAAGGTGTCAAATGCTACCCTATAGAGATCTTGACCCTACCTAGGTCCTATGGAAGGATTCCCTTAGAGTCACACGGTGAAACGTCACATTATTTTACCCATACATTTATCTGGACCACAGGACAGTCATCAGATATTCACCATCAGTGGCAGTATTCTATCTAGATGAAGAAATCAAAAGAAACATACAATTCTTGCTCTGGAAATTATTTAAATCTCAAGTCATTAGCAACAAGCCCATCATTTACCACTGAAGAAATGTGGTTCAGATTAATGTAAAATAAGAATACACAAACACACTGCTTAAGGTGTTTTAGTTGTCATAATAAAGTACAGCTTCAATCTGCATTGGAAGGGAAAGAAATATAAACACAGTACAGGACAAAGAAGAAAAGGAAGATAGTGAAGAGAATAACTAAATCAAGTTAAAAGGTGACAATACGAGGAAGGAAAGATGTCTCCTGCTTTATTGGTTTTCTTTTTTTTTTTTACTTTCTCCTTTAACTTTTTTTTTTTTTTTTTTTTTTTTGTAGTGGGAGTGGGGTAAGCTAAGGGGAGGAAAGAGGAAGACAGCTTGCCCAGGCTTACAAGGGATGTTTCACAGCCACATTTTACTCCTACTGATAGAACAATGGGATGATTCTTTCGTCATTTTGAATAGGCTGCCAACATCAGGCTGCTCAGGCTGCCCCCAACAGCATACTTAAAACTTGATGATCTGGAAACTCAACTTGCTTCGTTTTAAAGAAGGCAGAGGGCATTTCCAAGCTATGTAACAAAGAAGCCTCGCTCTAGCAACACTGTCCTATTTCCTCAGCTCTGGCTCACCTCAGGTCTTTGGCTCAGAGTGCTCCTCCCACCTAAAAGAGCCCTAGAATTTACTTGCCTTTTTCAAACCAGGATTCTATCCACTCCTGGTAACAAAGGCTTGTTACTTCAGTCCATACTCATCTCTCTCCATTTCCTTTTATACTTACAGGGAGCTCATCACAATTCAACAAGTCCATGTGTTTGAAAAGCTTCAGGTTTATAATAGGCTTTTCTATCTAACTAGATTGTAAGCCTTACTCCAAGGCTAAGTCAGATACCTTTTCTCACATCTCCCTAGACAGTCAGACAGCTGGAATGGGAAGCACTAAAAAAGAAAACAAAGACAAACAAACAAACAAACGAACAAACAAAAAAAGATGACCCACAGTTAATTTAAAAAAAAAAAAAGTTTTATCTTAAAACATTTCCGGTCCTTGCATTTGTTTCAATGTTATTACTGGAAATCATAAAATGAACCTTATTTTTCCATTGTTTTGCACAGTTGCATTCATATTTAAAGACTGAAAGACTGAAAATGTAACTAACAATACATTAGACAAAACAAACGAACTTCTGTAAGCCTGTATAGTTACTGAAAAAAAGTCAAACTGTGGTCCAAATCCCAAGTATCTGTTTATATAGAGCAGTATAAATACACAGACAAACAGGGTCCCAGTGTACTATTATAGAGCATGGAGGGATTAAAATAATATGAAATTACTACTCTGCAATATCATAAATTTGACTTAGCATAAACTATCTATTAGCTATAATAAACCTCACTTAACCATATTCTCTATCTTTTTAAAGAATGACGACTTAAAGTTTCTTTACTCTTTTTAAAGCCTCTTTAAGACCGTCCAGGGAAATCTGAAGAGATGCCTTCTTTTTCTCTCAGTAACTTTCCAAATGGCAGCAAAGAACATTCAGGAGTCCCTCTACTGATGAGAACAATGTTCTCCAACTGACAACATTTAGCAAATAGGCAAATATGGCCATGGTAGCCTCCAAAAACCCTAAGAACATTATATGGTGACTTCAGTCTTCATTGGTTTTTGACTTACTGGTAACTACCCCGAATTCAGAAGTACCCAATAATCTCAATGGTAGTCTTAAAGTAGAAGTACAAGTGGTGTCATTAAACAAAGAAAAAGAGATAGCTGTGAAACTAGAGAAACGGAGATACAATCACACTCCATTAGTAATTAGCAGGAGTTGCCTGGGAACCACTGATACAATATGAAACCCAAGCCTTCATTGTGCTTTACTTTTTTGACTGCCTCCGAGCACTATGGCATACTAACAGGCTGAGACCTGCACCAAAAATTATCAAATGAAAATGTGAGAAGTCATACGGACATTTCCAAAAATTGATATCCAAAATGAAATGGGAAATGCCAATGATGAAAAAGAAATACTGTGCCACTAAACTCAAAATGAGTATTCTTAAATCAAGAATTCCTAAATATCAAGAAGGAAAAACAAGTGCCTCACAAGCCATTCATGTTCTAATCTTGAGCCCTTTCATTATTCTATATTTGGATACAGATTTGGAAAGCTCCCTAATAATCTGATTTTATTTAACATATAATTATGTGGCTGTTATCTGGCAGGCACTATTCTAAGAGTTTTACAAATATTAGCTTAGTTAAGCATCATAATAACCTTACACTGGTGCTATTATTACCCTCCTATCACTAATGGGGAAAACAAACGAAATGTTAAGTGATCAAACAGCTAATGAGAGGCAGATTCAAGATGCACAAATTTCATATTCTGTGCTCTTAATCACTATGTTACCTCTCCTAAAACATTGCAAGCTAAATTCAGCAAATTCCCTACCATCTGCAATCCATCATTCCCTTCACATGCACTGACATTCACTTGGTAACCTACAAACCTCATCCTTCTCTTCCATCTCCTCAGCCCTGTACCCCATACCATCAGTTATTGTCCCTGCCATTTCTATTTTCACTCACCACTCTCACCACTTGTTTACATCTCCTTCTCTCCATCTCCACTAGCGGAGTCATCATTTAGGATGCATGATGTCTTCTCAGTATTAATACAGTAGCCTTCTAACTAACCTCACTTGCCTGTGGATTCCTCCTATGAGCTGTTCTAAAAATACTAACAATAAAACTGATTCACTCAGTATACCTTTATTCATCCAGGTCCACTGCTACGTTTTGTGAATGTAAAAATGAATCAAAGTCCTGCTGTTTAGGGTGTGACAATCCAGTCTCCCCAGCTCTGATCATGTAACCCCCAAAATACTCATTAAAGTTCTGATACTTGCTGAATTCTGTCCATTTCCTTAGCCTGGTTTCTAAGGTTTTTATTATATGAATTTTTTTCTTCTGCTGCTCTACATAACCAATTTTTTCCCTACTAAAGCCATCCATGTTCCTGCATCTCCCCACATTTGTTCATATCTTCTTTCCTATGAGAATGCCATCTCTGCCTCTACATAATCTGGCTGAAATCTTACCCAACTGTCAAGGCTAAGCTTTCTTAGATATCACCAGACAACAGCATCCTATAGACCAAAAGAAACCCACAGCACTTCAAATCAGATAGAAGGTATCAGTACGCCTCACATTGCCCTGTTTACAAAAAAGCTCTGATTGAAATAAAAACATGTAAGTTGTCCTTTTGGATGAATACATTCTCCAATACTCACTCCAGGAATAGCCAGCTCAGTTGAAGAGTCCTTTCTCCCTGGCATTTCCTTCCCTCTTCTCCCTTTCCGCTCTATCTGCTGCCGTTGGCATACATCATTTCAGAGCTGACAGCAGAGGCTATATCCTCCACTAAGTCTTTCCAAATTCCTTCAGCTAGAAGTAACTCTTCCCTCCTCTGAACTTGGGTAACACTCTGCCTGTGTGCCTCTTCTAGCACCCATCACATCCTACATCACTGATGCTATTTACGTTCATCTCCATCATTAACTCAGCACCTGAAGAATGGACCCTTGTCTTACACATTTGTCAATGATATTTATCATGGCACAGAGGCTACCAGATGGTAAGGATAATGGGTGAATAATGGGTCAGTGGGTGATTGCATTTATACCTGCTGGTCCAGGCAAAGAAGCTAACAAAATTAAAGAAGGTGAACAAGATAACTTTGGAGGAAGCAGGATGGAAGGACCAGGGAGACACACATTAATGGGTAGATCAGCAAGCATTGCTAGCCTCTTTCAGGCAACATAATTCCCTTCCCTTGCTTTACCATGCTAGATCTGGCCTCAGACTACTGGAGTCAACATGAATGGCTTGCAATTTACAAAATTACTGTTTCACAAAAGCAATCAGTAGAAATAAAAGTCCTTGACTTGCCAAGCTAAAACTCTGATAACATTCTGACAGACTGTTATCATCTTGGTTTGATGAACTATCAGTGTCATCACCAACACTTCACGCAATGCCCTGTGGATTGTTGGGTATGGAGATAGTTGAGTAAGTAATCTTCTGTGAGGTTACAAGCTGCACTTCTGAATGCCTGTTAGACTTTCAGTTCTGCTACCTATAGGCATTAATGGGTAGGCCTCAATTCTTTCATCTATAAAATCAGAATAATAAAAGTCATCTCGTGCAGTGGCTCTGAGGATTAAATGAGAGCATTCATGTAAGAAGCTTAGTGTAATGTCTGGCATATATGGAGGGGTCAAGCAACATTAATTATTATACACACTTGTAAAATGTATTTGAGTTTATGCAACTCATACTCAAATTGGAGAAGATTATATATACTTGCACAAATACTTTGTCTAAATTCAATTCAACAACCATTTCCTTAGCTTCAACTTATACATAAAGAGACAAGGCAAGGCACGAAAAAGAAAAAAAATAAGAAGCTCCCCTATCTTTAGAGATCTTCAGTCTAGTAGAAAAGACTAATAAGTACCCCCAACTAATTGTAAGTCAGATAATATTAAGGAATACCTATTAGATACACTAGAAATGGCACCCCAATAAATATACCATTCCAGTGGTTCTCAAATGGAGATACCTGGCAATGTCTGGAGACATGTTGGGTTGTCACAACTAGGGAGAGGGAAAGATTATTGGTCTGCTACTGGCATTTAGTGGGCAGAGTACAGGGATGCTGCTAAATATCCTACAACACATGAAATAGTCCTCTGGAATAGGAAAGCACCCTGCTCAAAATGTCAACAGTGCTGAGTGGAGAATCTCCTGTTCTCTGACTGGAAATGAACTGTATTCCGGAGTGTCAGTCTTCACGTCCCCACCCACAGCCTGATTCACTTCTGATGAGACAGGCTTCCTGAGACTTTAGCTGCCTAGAACTCTGCCAGTGGCTTCTAATGATTATTTCTCTTATAGGCTTATCCTCCTTTTGATCCAGGTCTATCTTTCCACTTGTCACCACATGGCTAATCAGGCCAAGAGCAGACCCCACAAAGTTGCCTAGATTCCTAGTTTTACCATTCTCCAATGTGGCTTGTCTCACCCTCATCCAAGATCCAGTTACAACAACACCGAGAAGTTTGCCATGGAAATATCAAGCTATTCTCATTTTATCGCCTGCTTTTGGGGCTGGCAGCAAAACCTCTTAAAACATAGCCTGGAAAGAATAAAAGGCAAAGGAAATTATTGTTAACTAACTGTTGCCAATTAAAATAATGAAACTTTGAATGACTAAATCATCCAATGTATAAACATACTTTATATTAGTCTGTTTACACAACAATCATCCTTCTTAATCATTTAGGATCTTAAAATGCGCAGTAAAAAATGTTTGATGTTTTGACAATATCTGCCCTACTACAAAGCTTGCTCTTGCATCAGTGTCTTGAAATAGTTGATGCTTCCTGTTACTTTAAAATATTCACGATCTGTTAACCCTGTGAATTCATAGATACACAGCACATATCTCCACCTACCCCAACCATGTCTAAGAGCAAAATTAAACCCCCAAAGTTGTCATACCCATTAGGATGGCTACTATCAAAAAAAAAAAAAAAAAAAGCAAAAAACAAAAAAACACACAAAAAACTGTTAGTGAGGATGCAGAGAAACTGAAACACTTGTGCTCTGTTAGTGAGATTGTAAAACAGTGCAGCCATTATAGAAAACAGGATGGCAGCCCTCAAAAAATTAAAAATAGTTTACCATAGGATTCAACAATACTACTTCTGGATTGTATCCAAAAGAACTGAAATCAGGGTCTCAAAGTCATATTTGTATGCCCATATTCAAAGCAGCATTATTCATAACAGTTAAAAGGTGGAAGCAATTCAAGTGTCCCTCCATGGATAAATAGATAAACCAAATATAAAGTATACATACAATGGCATATTATTCAGCCTTGAAAAGGAAGGAAATTCTCATGCATGCTACAACATGAATAAATCTTGAGGACATTATGTGAAGAAAACTAGTTACAAAAAAACAAATACTTTGTAATTCCACTGCACATAGTATCTAGAATAGTCAAACTCCTAGGAACAGAAAGTAGAAGGGTGATTGCCAAGGGCTGTGGGGAGGGGGAGATAGGGAACTGTTGTTTAATGGTATAGAGTTTCAATTTTCAAGATGACAAGTTCTAGAGATTGGTAGCATAATAATGTGAATATACTTAACACGACTGCACTGTTCACTTAAAAATGGTTAAGATGGTATATTATATGGCATGCGTGTTTTACTACAACTACAGAAAAACAAAGTTGTTAATATTTAATGTCACTTCTATATATTCTCTAATTGTACTCATTAACTGAAAATTCTTTGCACATCTAAGAAGAAACATATCTACACATCTATCTGGGAACTAGGCTCAGAGCAACAAACATAGCTTAGATTTAGTTCATTTTAAAAGGGAAAATAAATGTTGTAAGTTATACAGAATAGATCATTAGTGATTAACATGGCCAAAATTCCATGCATGTAGACTCTATTTCTCTTTCACACAATTTGCCTTAAAAAGGGTGATTTTGGAAGGCAATCCAGTCTACATATATGACTATCAACAAGGGAATGATTGGGTAAATTATGATACACCCATACAATGAAAGAGTAGATGTATAACCGTGCAAGGAGAAAGAAATAAAGGGTATTCAATTAAGAAAAGAGGAAGTCAAATTGTCCCTGTTTGCAGATGACATGATTGTATATTTAGAAAACCCCATCATCTCAGCACAAAATCTCCTTAAGCTGATAAGCAACTTCAGCAGAGTCTCAGGATACAAAATTAATGTGCAAAAATCACAAGCATTCTTATACACCAATAACAGACAAACAGAGAGTCAAATCATGAGTGAACTCCCATTCACAATTACTTCAAGAGAATAAAATACCTAGATCCAATTTACAAGGGATGTGAAGGACTTCTTCAAGGAGAACTACAAATCACTGCTCAGTGAAATAAAAGAGGACACAAACAAATGGAAGAACATTCCATGCTCATGGATAGGAAGAATTAATATCATGAAAATGGCCATACTGCCCAAGGTTATTTATAGATTCAGTGTCATCCCCATTAAGCTACCAATGACTTACTTCACAGAATTGGAAAAAACTACTTGGTTCATATGGAACCAAAAAAGAGCCCACATTGGCCAAGAGCAATCCCTAAGCCAAAAAGAACAAAGCTGGAGGGCATCCACACTACCTGACTTCAAACTATAACTCACCCAGGCTACTCGTAACCAAAACAGCATGGTACTGATAGCTAAACAGAAGATTAAAGACAATGGAACAGAACAGAGGGCCTCAGAAATAATAACGACACATCCTAGCAGCTATCTGGATCTTTGAAACAATCTGACCAAAACAGAATGGGGAGGATTCCCTATTATACTATGGTGGCTGGAAATTGGCTAGGCCATATGTAGAGAAGCTGAAACTGGATCCCTCCTTAGGCACCTTATACAAAAATTAATTCAGATGGATTAAAGACTGTAAAATTTAGGACCTTTAAAACTATAAAAACCCTAGAAGAAAACCTAGGCAATAACATTGTCAGGACATTGGGCATGGGCCCAAGGACTTCATGTCTAATAACACGCAAAAGCAATGGCAAAAAAAGCCAAAATTGACAATGGGAATCCAATTAAAACTAAAGAGCCTCGCACAGCAAAAGAAACTACCATCAGAGTGAAGCAGGGCAATCTACAGAATGGGAGAAAATTTTTGGCTATCTACTGCATACTGACAAAGGGCTAATATCCAGAACCTACAAAGAACTGCACAAATTTACAAGAAACAACCCATCAAAGTGGGCAGGATATGAACAGACATTCCAAAGAAGACATATTATGCGGCCAACGACACTGAAAAAATGCTCATCATCACTGGCCATCCCCAGAGAAATGGCAAATCAAACCACAATGAGTACATGCTCAGCACCAGTTAGAATGGCCGAATCATTAAAAAGTCAGGAAAGCAACAGGTGGCTGGAGAGGATGTGGAGAATGAACACTTTTTATACTGTTGTGGGACCTGTAAACTAGTTCACCATTGTGTAAGACAGTGTGGCGATTCCTCAGAGGATCTACAACTAGAAATACCATTTGCCCACAATCCGTTAGCTGGGTATTATACCGCAAAGGATTATAAATCATTATAAAGTCATCGATGCTATAAAGACACATGCACATGTACTGTTTACTGTGGCACTAATTCACAAATAGCAAAGACTTTGCAAGCAACCTGCCAAATGTCCATCAAATGTAGACAAAAAAAGGGAAGATAGATTACAAGAAAATGTGGCACATGATATACCCTGGAATACTATGGCAGCCATAAAAAGGATGAGTTAATGTCCTTTGTAGGGACATGGATGAAGCTGGAAACCATCTTCTCCCAGCAAACTATTACAAGAACAGAAACCAAACACCGCATGTTCTCAGTCATAGGTGGGAACTGAACAATGAGAACACTTGGACACAGGAAGGGGCATATTACATACCAGGGCCTGTCGTCGGGTGGGAGGAGAGGGGAGGGATAGCATTAGGAGATATACCTAATATAAAGGATGAGTTAATGGGTGCCGCACACCAACATGACACAAGTTATACATATGTAACAAACCTGCACGTTGTGCACATGTATCCTAGAACTTAAATTATAATAATAAAAAATAAATAAATAAATAAGACTGACTTCTTTCTTTGTTAGGTCTCTGCTTAAATGACATTTACTCGCTTAGGCCTTCCTTGATTTCCTGACATTAAAAACTCACCTACAGCCCCCTCTGCTACCTATCCTAGTTTATCTCCCTTTTTCCAGAGCATATATCACCATCTGATAATACATTTTGACTTTCTTCTTTGTTATATCTGTTTCTGCTAACTAGAAGGCAGAAGCTCTTTTTGACCAGAGTTGTATTCTCAGCTCCTGGAGCAATATCTAGCCCAGAGAAAGAGATTAATAAATATTTTTTGAAAATAAATTATTGCTATCCTTTCCAACTACTTCAGTGTAGAAAATCCCACAAATTTCATCCATTTTGTAAATAAAAATGAAACTATGCTATGGTCCACCATCCGCTTTGCTATCAAGTTTCCCAAATCCTACAGTTTACAGCTTGTATCTTTAAGCAAAAGATATAAGCAGAACCTGGCTGAACCTATTATTAATGTGTTCACTACATGAAGGCTCATTCATTCATAAGAAACTGAAGAGAGGGCCAGGCACAGTGGCTCATATCTGTAATCCTAGCACTTTGGGAGGCCTAGGTGGGTGGATCATTTTAGCCCAGGAGTTTAACACCAGCCTGGGCAACATAGGGAGAGACCCCATCTGTATGAAAAGCAATATAAATATAACATTAAAAATTTTTTAAAAAAGAAATTGAAAAGAAATCAGTTTTGGTAGCAGTTTTAAGTGTAAGCTCCATAAATGAGGTAGCGAACTTGGGACTAATCAATGACACTGTCCAGCAGAGTACACAGTCACAGAAGACAATCAAATCAAGACATGCGGACTGGGCGCAGTGGCTCATGCCTATAATCTTAGCACTTTGGGAGGCCGAGGCAGGCGGATCACTTGAGGTCAGGAGTTTGAAATAAGCCTGGCTAACATGGTAAAACCCCATCTCTACTAAAAATACGAAACTTAACCAGGCGTGGTGGTGCACGCCTATAATCCTAGCTACTCAGGAGGCTAAGGCAGGAGAATCACTTGAGCCCGGGGGGTGCGGGATTTAATGAGCCGAGATAACACCACTGCACTCCAGTCTGGGTAAAAAAGCAAGACTCCGTCTCCAAAGAAAAAAAAAAAATACTTAAGACATTCGAGGCAGAAGCAGCATGGATCACCTACTCCATGAATTCTCAAATTCTAGTCATTCACATTCTACTTCCATGATTTCGGCCATGGCCATGTCCTACATTTTTCCTTATAAATGGATTTACTTCTTTTACTAAGCATCCTACAAAGCAGTAATTTTCGTTAAATCCAGAGTTGTTTTGTATCCAACACACATTGAAATAAATATGGAACTACTAACATTCAAAACGTTCATTCTGGCCGGGCACAGTGGCTCATGCCTATAATCCTAGCACTTTGGGAGGCTGAGGGGGCGGATCACCTGAGGTCAGGACTTCAAGACCAGCCTGGCCAATATGGTGAAACCCCATCTCAACTTACAATACAAAAATTAGCTGGACATTGTGGCGCATGCCTGTAATCCCAGCTACTGAGGAGGCTGAGGCAGGAGAATCACTTGAACCCAGGAGGTGGAAGGTGCAGTGAGCCAAGGTTGCACCACTGCACTTCAGCTGGGGTGACACAGCGAGACTCTGTCCCCCGCCATCAAAATAAATAAAATGTTCATTTTATTGCAGGTGGTTTCCATTTTATACTTTGGGAAATGCTGAACACTCCTCATTTATAAAAAAGAAAACAAAGTCCCAAGGAGCTTAAAGCTTTACTAGATGTCAATAATTAATTGAGACCTAGACTTTCCCAGTTTGTGTTCTGGTTTCCTGCTGATCCTGAAAACATGTGTTATTTTACTTGTATCACTTACATAGTATTCTGTTACCTGAAGTAATAGAAATAATTCTGTGGGTAAAACGTAAAGTGAATAGAATTAAAAGTCTCAGATGGGAGGGGATATTTTATTTTCCCTCAATAGAAATAAAGCAACTACTATGGAGCGCAGTTTTTTTTCCACCAAGGCAGTTAGACATGGTTACGCAAATAAAGAGTACATCAGTTTTTCAAACAGCAGCATATCTGCTGTTGAAAATATGTGAAAGATACAAAGGTTTGGTAGAAGTCTGGAATGTAAAAATGGTAAGGTTTTCACAGGGTGGCCACATTTTCCAAATGAAAAAAGGAAATACACTAGCTTCAGGACCAGCCTGTGGTAAACCACTCCACTAGTAAAAAAAGTTAACCAAATTGCTATCAGTTGAATTATTACAGTAAATTATCTTGTCTAGTACAGTCAGGGGGAAAAAAGAATGTTGGTTAAAACCATTCTTTTGAACGGACTCATTGATTGGTTTTCTATTTATTTAGTTCCCCCTTTACTATCTTATTTTTTTTTAATTTTATACATGAAAGTCCTGCACAACCTTTGTTTAGTTATCCTTGAGTCTCATAATTTTTTTGCCACTTTTTAAAGGTTCTGTTCAGAAATATAATTAATTTACATATATTAACCTGGCTAACCTCTCTTATTTATCTCTAATAATACATAGATACTCTGCAATTTCCTACGTGGAAAATCATATCATAATATGACAATTTTGTTTCTTTCATTTTAAGTCTTAGATTTTTATGCCTTTGGCTTTTTTTTTTTTTTTTTTTTTTTTTTTCTGGAGACGTAGTCTTGTTCTGTCACCCAGGCTCAAGTGCAGTGGCACAATTTTGGCTCACTGCAACCTCCGCCTCCTGGGCTCAAGTGATCTTCCCACCTCAGACCCCCAAGTAGCTGGGATACCATGCCCAGCTAATTTTTGTATTTTTTGTAGAAACGGGGTTTTGCTGTGTTGCTCAGGCTGGTCTCAAACTCCTGGGCTCATGCGATCCACCCACCTTGGCCTCCCAAAATGCTGGGATCACAGGAGCGACACAGGCACGCCTAGCCTGCCTCTGGTTTCATATTACTGAACAGACTAGGGGCCCTCCAAAACAATTTTGAATTTAAGCAGTAATAATATACATCTTTGTGTGACTCCAAATTTTTAAGTGAATGTTTCTAATGTTTGAGTGAATTAACATGTTTCTAAGTCTTGTAAAATTTCATACACAACTATCATAGTATTCTGTTCAAATGCCAATGTTAACCGGAAATTTCTTAAGGTCATTGCCATATTATAATAGACAAGAGTTGGAGTGATTGCGCCGTTCACAATAATTCCTTTGTTTTCTGAAAATAGCTCTATATTCAAATTAAAGTCTATGTAACATATTCTGTCCCTTTAACTTTGGGTAATTGGTCAAGCGTCTTTAAGTGACCTTGGCTGGGCCAATCAGAGTCTCTCCTACATTTCTTCTTTTCTTTTTCTTTCTTCTTCATCTTGTCTTAAAACGAGAAACTAGACAATCCTCTCTAGAAACAATTTCTGTGAGGTTTAGTACAATGTTTATGACTCACCATGTGGAAGAAGCCAGCTAACAGAATGAGGCTGATAAGCAAATGAGAGGAAGAGATAAAAAACCTCTTAGAGGCCTTAGAGTTTGTGATTCTGGCTGTTTCTTAATCCCACAAAGCTGCCCCAATGTCTTCCCAATCAATTTCCTGTTTGACTTGCAAATGAGTATCCTGGGTGACACAGAGATAAATCACAGGATGAAGTAACATAGCATCTTGATAAGAACCCCTAAGAGTTAGGCTTTTCAAATTATGAATCCTGATTCCAGGAAAAAGGGAATATTTATGAATAATTTGTTCTTTTTAATTACTATTATAACAAGTAAAATGTAATGAACTATTTACTATAACTTTATGAGGTATTACCATTGGGAGAAATACACCTGATTTCTAGTTACTTTTCATAGTTAAGAGTGAATGTATAATTATCTCAAAAAAGTTTAATTTTAAAAAGCTTTTGTTGCCCTTTCTTTGGAAATTAAATGTATCAAATTATCAAGTTAAATTTGCATTTTCTTCCGTAGTGCATAAATACACTCTATGGTTTAATCAGAAGCAAAGACAAAAAGGATTGTGTTAACCAGAAACTGCTCCCTTATTTCTGAATATCTGGTTGGCCTGTCACCTGATATTTCCCATTCATCCATAGCTTTGTTACCATTATTTAAAATTTCCCTTCAGGATATCTTTTACAGGTATTTTGCTCATCTACCTCACGCCTATTTTGGTTTACTTTTTCCGTCCTTTAAAATTAAGCGCATCACCCAGATGTTAAACTTTTAAGGGACAGTGACACAATAACTTTATATACATTTACCTTTTACAATATCAAAGTATCTTTGGACTTCCCAAGTATCAAAGAAGAACATGAAAACATGGTTTATGAATGGAATAAAGACTAGCACTTCCCCAACTATACCGATGGAAAGTGATGGCCACATAGAGAGTAAACATATTTTCAAAAGTGCAAAGATAAAAATGCAAAGATTTCAATATGATGTGCAATTACAAGACTCCAAAGTAAAACTTACTAAACTAGGATAAATGCCAAAGGCAGGAAAACGAAAGAACTAGAGATGCGATGAAAGAGACCAGAAGTGCAGGTGTTGTGTGGTAGCTCATATTCATAGCCAAAAGCAACAAGAAACCTTGACACCCAAAGATTCATAGGAAAACAGCAAAACTTAAAAAAAAAAATTCAATACACTTTACATCTTGACAGAAAAAGGGTCAGAAGAATAAGAAAATACTTTATTCAGAGTATCCTATTTTAAACTAATTGCTTTTTCAATAGCACTATCTGGTTAAAAAAAAAGTTCCCTTTAAATTCTTCCCTGCAGTCAATGTCAAATATATATATTAAAAAAAAAAAAAAAAAAAAAAGGAGGGGAGGGTCTTGGGAAACAGGAAAGTAGAAAGACTGGATGACTATTTGCACGTATGCATCTACAAATCTTTAAATTTAGCCATTGAATATATAACCATGAAATACAAGCTATCAGACTAGCATTAATCATAAGAAAAAAAATTCATGCCCAGATGATTATAAAGCTGGATAGCAAAATACAAACATATGTTAAAATTAGTGTCAGCGCAGTTCTCTATGTTGACTGCATGCTACGACAGCAGAACTCCTAATAGCATACAACCTGAATTTTACTAAGGAAAAATACCACCTTCTTTTCTTTCCAAGTATTATTGCAAGAGCTAGTAAAAGCACTACAAAAGTCTCAGTTCTACACTTCTCTTTCTTTTTTTTTTTCTTTTCTTTTTTTTTTTTTTTTTTGAGACAGTATCGCTCTGTCACCAGGCTGGAGTGCGGTGGTGCAATCTCAGCTCACTGCAACCTTCACCTCCCAGGTTCAAGCAATTCTCCTGGCTCAGCCTCCCGAGTAGCTGGGACTACAGGTGCACGCCACCACGCCTGACTAATTTGTGTGTGTATGTGTGTGTGTGTGTGTGTGTGTGTGTGTGTGTGTATATATATATATATTTAGTAGAGACGAGGTTTCACCATGTTGGCCAGGATGGTCTCGATCTCCTGACCTCGTGATCCACCCGCCTGGGCCCCTCAAAGTGCTGGGATTACAGGCGTGAGCCACCATGCCTGGCCACAGTTCTACATCTTTAATTCCTCTTTAATATACTCTGTTAACGAGCAGTGAAATGGCTAAAAGGACACATGCCAGGGTAGGCTTCATTTTCTAAACACTGTATTATTTCTATTCTGAGGCATGTTTTGAATTTTGACAGACATTTGTAGTTTTCATTAAGAGTCTTAAGTCATTTTCAGTTACAGATTCAAAAGATATAATCTATAAATATGAACACTTTCAGTATTCTGAAATCCTAGCAATTATCCTATTCAATTACTTCTCACTAATGATTTTTTTTCCAAAGAGAGTTTATTTATCTGTCAGACTTAAACATAATGAATTAATTCAAACAATCTGAGAAATGGTGAAAAGAAAACTGATAATTCTCAACAATTACCTTTTCTTTTTCTATCAAGGAGTTTGTACTACTAAACACTATGCTAAATTTTGAATAACCAAGATGGTTTTCGGAACACTTAACATATACAAGGAATATAAGAATATAAAAAGAAAAGATCAGATCTCTGACCACAAGGTGATTAAAATCAAAACTAAAAGAGAGAAGACATGGGATAGAACAGAACAATGAGCTGCAAGCCCCAACTCCTGGAATTGGGTCCTATACATAAAGTGTGGTCACTTTCTGGTGGTCTACATCATACTGAGTAACCCATTTAGAGGCTGTGCTGTTTCAGATTGTTGTAAGGATCAAATAACATATACATAAAAAGGCCAGGCCCAGTAGCTCACGCCAGTAATCCTAGCACTTTGGGAGGCCGAGGCGAGGGGATTGCCTGAGGTCAGGAGTTCGAGACCAGCCTGCTCAATGTGGAGAAACCTTATCTCTACTAAAAATACAAAAATTAGCCAGACATGTTGGTGCACGCCTATAATCTCAGCTGCTCAGGAGACTGAGGCAGGAGAATCTCCTGAACCTGGGGGGCGGAAGTTGTAGTGAGCCGAGATCATGCCATTGCATTCCAGCCTGGGCAACAAGAGCAAAAGTGTGTCTCAAAAGAAAAAAAAAAATGTATATAAAGCTCTTTGCACAATTAAAAAACACAAATGAGGGACCAATAATCCCCAGACTTTGAGAGGCCAAGGTAGGTGAATCACCTGAGGTCAGGAGTTGGAGACCAGCCTGGCTAACATGGTGAAACTCCGTCTCAACTAAAAATACAAAAATTAGCCAGGCGTGGTGACGGGCAGCTATAATGGCAGCTACTTGGGAGGTCAAGGTATGAGAATCATTTGAGTTCGGAAGGCAGAGGTTGCAGTGAGTCAAGACCGTGCCAATGCACTCTAGCCTGGGCAACAAAGTGAGACTTGTCCCCAAAATAAATAAATAAATAAACAAATAAGAAATTTAAAAATGAATTTTATTATTGTTAGCACTAAAATATAAAAGCCACTATTATTACAGTTGCAATAAATTGTATATGATCTACCACCTCTCAATCCTATCTTAATATTTCACCGGAAAACTAGAAATCAGGAGATGGAAAGCATCCACAATTCAGTAAACGTGAAAATCAGAACTTTATACATGCAGGACATTGAGATGATGTATTATTCTTTTTTTTTTTGTTTTAATTTCAGGCAAAATCACTGTAGAAAAATGTTGCTATGGAGGCCAACATACCTAAAATTTGTTTCTAATAAAAGTTAACCTAAGACATACCAGAAACATAATCCATTTTCATACATGTGGAATTTTGGCATACTGTGCCTCATTTACATGAGACAATAAAAGAAACTGGATTACTTCACAGATAATTGCACTTAAGCATATAACAGCAGCAAAGCCAGAAACTTAAGATTAATTAGTATCACCTACCGAGGGCATAGCTGCAAAACAAAGATGTATAGCAAAAATAATAAATACAGGGAAAACTTTCATCAAGAGAAACGGGGATACACAATTTTTTCAACATTTAAAATATTCTACTACTACATAAATTCTGGGTTCAAGTATGGGGGAAAGACTTAAATAGATTTATCAGATTCACTGAACATTTTTAGATCTTACATGTCAAAAATTTAATGTGGGAACTGTCAAAGGATTGATGGATAAAGTTTTCACAGAAATATATGCCTAAGTATTATCAGAGGCATTTGAACCAGAGCAATTCTATCGTGAACAGGGGTGGAGTAAAATAAGGCTGAGACTTAACTGGGCTACATTCCCAGGAGGCTGGGGATTCTTAGTCACGGGATGAGACTGAAGGTTGGCACAAGATACTGATCATAAAGACCTTGCTGATAAAACAGGAAGCAATAAAGAAACCAGCCAAAACCCACCAATGCCAAGATGGCATCAAAAGCGACCTCTGGTCATCATTGTTCATTAGACATTAATTATAATGCATTAGCATGCTAAAAGACATTTCCACCAGCACCATGATGGTTTATAAATATCATGGCAACGTCAGGAAGTTACCCTACATGGTCTAAAAAGGGAAGGGACCCTCAGTTCCAGGAACTGTCCACCCCTTTCCCAGAAAACTCCTGAATATTCCACCCCTTGTTTACCATATAATCAAGAAATAACTATAAGTATACTCAGTTGAACAGCCCATGCCACTGCTCTGCCTATGAAGTAGCCATTCTTTTGTTTCTTGACATCTCTAATAACTTTCACTTTACAGACTCGCCCCAAATTCTGTCTTGCATGAGGGATAAGAACCCTCTCTTGGGATTTGGATCGGGATCCCTTTTGAGTAACAATATGATGAACTTGTTGAAAATTAAGATAATTTCAAAACTTATGACTATGTTCTCCCCTTCTAATTTTTGTAAGATATTGAAGTAATACATCTAAAGTACTTATTAGCACATCTTACATATGATATCAACAATATATGTTATTGTTATTAATGGACTCTGTAATTGAAATAGAGTCTTAGTTTGTGACACTGTGATTTATATGAAGGCTCCAGATCCCCACAGCATGGGTTCAAACCCTTGCAATACCATGTATTAGTTATGTGCCTTTGAGTTTCCTCTCGTTTTAAATGGGTACATTAATAGCATACACTTCTGAAGCCTGCTGTGCATATTAAATCAGTTGAAACAAATGAAGCAACTGCAGCAGTGCCTTGCACCTTGGAATGTTCAGTGTCAGTTGCTATCATCTGAAGCTACTCAGGAGGCTGAGTACATCATCTAAAGCAGTGCTGCCCTATAGAAATATAATGCAAGGCACATAACAACAAACACATTTTAGGTGTTCAACAGACACATATTCCCGATGTCTAATGCACTGAGCACCACTAATAGATTCTTCATATCTCTTGAAGCTCACACAAAAGCTCAAAATCAACTGATGTTACCGACACACTTTTTTGTTTCTTAAATATCTAGGGCAGGCGTGGTGGCTCACGCCTGTAATGCCAGCACTTTAGAAGGCCGAGACGGGTGAATCAAGAGGTAAGGAGTTTGAGACCAGCCTGGCCAACATAGTGAAACTCCGTCTCTAATAAAAATACAAAAAATTAGCCTGGCGTGGTGGCAGGCACCTGTAATCCCCGCTACTCAGGAGGCTGAGGCAGGAGAATCGCCTGAACCTGGGAGGCAGAGGTTGCAGTGAGCCGAGATCGCGCCATTGCACTCCAGCCAAGGTGACAGTGAGAGACTCTGACTCAAAAAAAAAATTAAGAAGTTAGAAAATAAACATCTAAATCTATTCTGATTTTACTCCCATTAACTTTATTAACTTTATGTTTTAAAACAAAAGTGAAAGAAAAATAGAGGCCTTAACAGTCTTACAAAGAGAATATTATTGAAATTTTAATGGTTATAAATTTTCTTTTAAGTCCCCNCTTTTATAATTTTTTTTTTGTCCCAAAATAATACCTAGGCAACTAGTTCATTTCAGGGAAGTACTTTTATTACTCAAGGATAAAAAGACAGGCTGGGCACAGTGGCTCATGCCTGCAATCCTAGCACTTTGGGAGGCCGAGGTGAAATCATTACTTGGGGCCAGGTGTTCGAGACCAGCCTATGCAATATGTTGAGGCCCGCAATCTCTGAAAATAAAATAAAAGATAAAAACTGAAGAATTGGTTGGCCATGGTGACACATGCCTATAATCCTAGCTACTCAGGAGGCTGAGGCAGGAGGATCACTTGAGCCTAAGAATCCAAGGCCACAGTGACCAGCCTGGGAGACAAAGTGAGACTCTGTCTCTAAAAGAATATACAAATACTGGGAAATCTAAAGCAAAATTTGTAACTTACACAGGTCAAAGGCAAACGTGAAATGTTGTGGGCAATGGTAGTTCCCATGTTCATCAAAACGAAAAATAAAAGAAATCAGTTCACTGGTATAAATTCTCTAAGATAAACCCTAGGTAAAATATTTTAAGTTGAAGCTTCCCCCAGTGGTGACAAAGATATAGCCAAGAAAAAAAATCTACATTGCTAAACACACAAGAAATCATTTGTCAAGGTCAGGGACTGTACTAGAAAGTGAGGGGCCCCAGGGTCAGACAATGATTGGAGGGTAAAGGAAGAACATAAAGTGGACCAGATAATTTGGACCTTCTGTCCAAAGGAATGCTGCAGCCACTGGGTCCACAACGTATGTCTGTTATGGTCAAACATCTCTACTACATGCAAGTGAAGAAACGGGTTTTGATCAAGTCATCCAAAAAGCTTTCTCTCAGTTCTCCTACTGATCTGATGTCCCCTAGGAGGACATTAGACTCTACCTTGATTCTACCACATCTGATCAAACTGTGGACTCGATGAACCTCAGAGCTCTATCCTCCCACCCTTTCTCTTCTGTCTCACACTCTTAGCCCAGGTGATCTCACCCATTCCTATAGCTTTAAATGCCTCACATATGTTGACAGCTCCTAAATGTGTATCTCCAGCCCCAGCTCCTCCCCGGAATTCCAGAACCATACATCTAGCTGCTCCCCAAACAAGGCTACTTAGATATACAATAGGCATCTAAATCTATCTAATTTTTTTTTAGTAGAGATGGGGTCTCTCTATGTTGCCCATGCTGGTCTCTAATTCCTGGCCTCAAAGCCATTCTCCTGCCTTGGCCTCTCAAAGTGCTGAGATTACAGGCACCTTCATAAACAGCAACATCCCCCACCAGCTCCATTATTTTTCTTTTTAGCATTTATCACCACCAGACATAATTTGTTTAATGTTTGCTTCTTCCCCTTAGATTGCAAGTTTCATCCGGGCATGGTGGCTCACGCTTGTAACCCCAGCACTTTGGAAGGCAGAGGTGGGCAGATCATGAGGTCAGGAGACCGAGACCATCCTGGCTAACATGGTGAAACCACGTCTCTACTAAAAATATAAAAAAAAAAAAAAAAAAAAAATTAGCTGGGCGTGGTGGCGGGCACCTGTAGTCTCAGCTACTTGGGAGGCTGAGGCAGGAGAAGGGCATGAACCCGGGAGGCGGAGCTTGCATTGAGCTGATATCGCACCGCTGCACTCCAGCCTGGGCGACAGAGCGAGGCTGTCTCAAAAAAAAGAATGCAAGCTTCATGAGAGCAGGTATTTCTGTTATAATGTTAGAACTCAAGGGGACTAAACTAAGGCTATATGGAAAGGACAGGGGGCCAGGGGAGATATGTGGGATGAAGCCTGAGTGACAAGAGGGAGCCAATCATGATGGGATATGGATGAGGATGTCCAAGGCAGAGGAAAGGGCAAAGGTGTAAGTTCAAAAGAAGCCTGTAGTGACACACAAAGAGGAACAGAAAGAAACCCATAGGGCTGGAGAACAGGCAAGAGGGAGTGTCTTAAGAAGGGAGAGGCCAGGCTCAATGTAATCCCAGCACTTTGGGAGGCCGAGGCAGATGGATCACTTGTGGCCAAGAGTTTGAGACCAGCCTGGCCAACGTGGTGAAACCCCATCTCTACTAAAAAAACAAAAAGACAAAATTTAGCCAGGTAAAGTGGTGTGCGCCTGTAGTCCTAGCTACTCAGGAGGCTGAAGCATGAAAATCACTTTAACCTGGGAGGTGGAGGTTGCAGTTAGTCAAGATCATACCACTGCACTCCAGCCTGGGAGACAGAGTGAGACTCTGCCTCAAAAAAAATAAAGAAGGGAGAAATGGGGGTGGGTGAGGTTCCAGGGATTTAGGGGGTGGCACTATCACCTCCAGTGGCATGGAGGCAAAAGAGTCAACTTCACTATTTCAATACAAACAACAAAGAAGAGGTTACCTATATCTCTTCCAGAAGGCCACAACCTAGCATTTCATCCTTTTCCAGGGAGTTCTCTTGTTATGTTAACATTGGTTCAAATTAATTTTGAACAGCCTAAGACGAAATGGTGGCATTTGCATAGCCAAGTCAGCTGTGATCTAAAGAAAAAGACTGGTTTCTGTAGTGGTACAGAAACTGAGAAGACGTTACCACAAAGTTTACATGGTTTAGAAGCCCCTCTCTGTATTAGGGGTAGTCTGAGTCTGACCACAAAGACACCTTTACAATGACACCTTCTAACCAAAATCATTGAAGCACTTGCTGCATTTTATGTGGAAAAATTCTAGCATTTCCAATAAAGATGCACTTTTTAAAAAGCATATATCAGTAACTGATACCAGATCCTCACCTTTTAAGTAATAAGCATTTTATTAAGGTCAGTGCAAAGAGCCTTTAGATTATTTCTTATATTTGTGCCATTAAAATGCCGTTCTCTTCCTAGCCACATGATGGCAGGTGTCAATCAACACTACGGAAAATCCTGCATTATGGAAGGTGTGTGAGATGCATGAGACAGAATAAACTATACTCTCCTCAAAAGGTTCTGAAACATACTTTCCATTATTTTCTCAGGTGCTTTTCTGTTGCATTAAAACTGCGTTTTAGTTGGCTTTAGCAGAAACATAAAAAAAGAAAAAAAAAAAACTCAATATTTAAAGTTAGAAGGAGACAAGAGGAAGTTCCATTTCAAAAATCCATGTTTCTTTGGGCTCTTTTCTGCAAATAGTCATTAATCTCCCAAGATGACATATTCATCTTCCTAAATATGGTAAATCTTCCTCAAGCTGAGATTACAGGTATGAGCAACTGTGTCCAGCCAATATTTTTGTTTACTCATTGTTTCAACATACTGAAGACTTTGGTCAAACCTAACACACACACACACACACACAT
>NW_016808811.1:1018340-1035574 GCF_001698545.2 Rhinopithecus bieti
TATATATATATATATATATATAATACTCATGATTTATCAATAAAAAATCTTAATCTGAATTAGTGGTTTTATAATTAATTATATAGTCCCTTTACAATTTCCTGGTACACTAAATAAATTTAAAAGTCACATGAATTTTGATGCCAGTGCAAATAAATTATATTTATGTAAAATTGTAGTCTACTAAGTGTGCAATAGTGTTTTGTCTAAAAAAAAAGGTGTGCATACCTTAATTTAAAAGTATTTCATGCCTGAAAAATGCTAACAATCACCTGAGGCTTCAGCAAGTCATAATCTTTTTGATGGTGGAGACTCCTGTCTTGATGTTGATGATTGTGAACTGATCAGGGTGGTGTTTGCTGAAGGCTGGAGTGGCTGTGGTAATTTCTTAAGACAACAATGAAGTCTGTAGCATTGACTGAATCTTCCTTTCACAGAAAATTTCTCTGTAGCATGAATTACAGTTTGATAGCATTTTACCCATGGTAGAACTTCTTTCAAAGTTGAAGTCTATCTTGTCAACCCTGCTACTGCACTCTCAACTAAGTTTATGTAGTATTCTAAAACCTTTGTTGTTATTTCAACAATATTCACAACGAGTATCTTCACAAGGAGTAGATCTGATCTCAAGAAACCACGTATTTTGCTTATCCATAGGAAGCAATTCCTTATCCATTTAAGTCTCATCATGAGATTGCAGCAATTCAGTCACATCTTCAGGCTCCACTTTAAGTTCTAGTTCTCTTAAATCTTCCATCATATCTATAGTTACTTACTTCACTGAGTTTTGAACCTCTCCAAGTCATCCATGAGGGTTGCAATCAACTTCTTCCAAACTTCAGTTGATATTTTGACCTCTTTGTGAGCATGCATTACTAGAATCAACTTCTACTGATGAATCCTTTCCAGAAAGTTTTCAATTTACTTTGATGAGCTCCATCAGAAAAATCAAAATCTATGGCAGCCATAGCCTTGCAAAAATCTATTTCTTAAATCATAAGACTTGAAAGTCAAAATTACTCCTTGATTCATGGGCTGCAGAATGAATGCTGTGTTAACAGACATGAAAACAACACTAATCTCCTTGCACATCTCCATCATAGCTCTTGGGTGACCAGGTACATTGTCAATGAGCAGTAATATTTTTAATGATATCTTTTTTTTTTTCCCCTGAACAATAGGTCTCAACAGTGGGCTTAAAATATTCAGCAAACCATGCTGCAAACTGATGTGCTCCCATCCAGGCTCCATGTTCTACACCTAGAGCCCAGACAGGGTAGATTTAGCATAATTCTTAAGGGCCCTAGGATTTCTGGAATGGTAAATGAGCACTGGCTTCAACTTAAAGTCACCAGCCACATTAACCCCTAACATGAGAATCAGCCCATCCTTTGAAGCCAGACACTGACTACTTTTCTTTTACTGCTACGAAAGTCCTAGATGGCATCTTCTTCCAAGGGAAGGCTGTTTTGTCTACATTGAAATTCCATTGTTTAGTATAGCCACCTTCATCCATGATCTCAGCCAGATCTTCTGGATAACTTGCTGCAGCTTCTATATCAGCACTTGGCTGCTTCACCTTGCATTTTTATGTTATGGTGATGGCTTCTTTCCTTAAACCTTATGAACCAACCACTACTAGCTTCAAACTCTTCTTCTGCAGCTTCCTTACCTCTTTCAGCATTCATAGAATTGAAGAGTTGGGCCAGATGCAGTGGCTCACGCCTGTAATCCCAGCACTTTGGGAGGCAAAGGCAGGCTGATCACAAGGTCAGGAGTTCGAGACCAGCCTGACCAACATGGTGAAACCTCATCTCTACTAAAAATACAAAAATTAGCCAGGTGTGGTGGGGTGCACCTATAATCCCAGCTACTCAGGAGGCTGAGGCAGGAGAATCACTTGAACCTGGGAGGCAGAGGTTGCAGTGAGCAGAGATCATATCATGCCACTGCACTTCAGCCTGGATGACAAGAGTGAGACTCCACCTCAAAAAAAAAAAAAAAAAAAAAAAAAAAAAAAAAAAAAAAAAAGAATTAAAAAAAGTTAGGGACTTGTTCTCAATGGGTTTGGCTTAAGGAAATGTGGCTAGTTTGATCTTCTATCCAGAACACTAAAACTTTCTCCATATCAGTGATAATGCTGTTTCGTTTTCTTATCATTTGTGGGTTTAATAGACTAGTACTTTTAATTTCCTCCAAGAACTTTCCTTTGCACTCACAACTTTCCTAACTATTTGGTTCAAGAGGCCTAGCTTTAAGCCTGTGTCAGCTTTTGACATGTCTTCTTCACTAAATTTAAATCATTTCTACCTTTTGGCTTAAAAAAGTGAGAGACACATGACACTTCCTTTCACTTGAACACTTAGAGGCCATTGTAAAGATTTTAATTGGCCTAATTTCAATATATTTATGCTTCAGGCAATAGGGAGATCTGAGGACAGGAAGAGAGATGGGTGAATGGCTGGCTGGTAGAGCAGTCAGAACACACTTACCATTTATTGATTATGTTCACAGTCTTATTTGGGTAGGGTTTGTGGAGTCCCAAAAAAGTCCTAACAGTAACCCCAACATTCACTCATCACAGGTCACCACAACAGATATAATACTAAAGAAAAAATTTAAACATTGAGAGAATTACCAAAATGTGACACAGAGACAAAAAGTACACACATGCTGTTAGAAAAATGGTGCCAATAGATTTGCTCAATGCGGGTTACCAAAACCCTTAATTTGAAAACAAAACAAAACAAATGAAAACAAAACCACACATTATCTGCAAAATGCACTACAGTAAAGCACAAAGAAATGAAGTATGGCTGTATGTGTGTATATGATCCCCCAAATGGACAGTGAGGTCAGTTAAATCAGAGATAATGTTTTAGATAAGTCCGTAACCCTCACTGTAACTATCAGCATCGTTATCACCATCAACATGTATTTACTACGTGGCAGGTGCTGCTACAGATGCTTTCCAACAATCCTGTGGGATATATACTACTATTTTTCCCATATTACAGATGAGGACATTGCATCATAGACAGAGAACATCACAGATATTTGAAAACACTGGGCATAAAATTATATTTTTGAATGGGTGTTTCACCAGTAACTATGCTCTAATACCTTTGCATATATTCATCCATCAATATAGAATGCTTTCCCTATCCTTCCCAGCCTAGCAAAATTCTCCCAAATTCAGGGTTCAACTCAAATGTTACCTTTTAACATTACTTTGGCAAGTAAGTTCCTCCTTCCATTAATTGTCTCAAACATTTGAAACATGTCTGTATTACAACACTGAGGTTGTTATAACCTCTAAATGTTTGCTGAATTAGAATAGGTTTCTTAATAGCAGTCTGTTCAATATTTTTAATCTCTAGAACAGTAAATTGAAACCAATTAAAGGTAGTTTACATATGCCAAGCAAACAAAATAATTAGAAAAAAGGTATATCTTATTAGCAATATATGATAATTATAGTCACAAATCATTTCAAAAATACATGTCACAATTAGTAGATGTGTCAAATCATAAAGCCTTGTATAAAGTTCTCTAGTTCAGGAGGTCTATGCTTTAATATGTTGAAACAAAGCAATATTCTTAAGAAATACAGAACAGACTTACCAGTCTTCGCCTTTCTTCTTCTACTGCAATGAGTAGTCTTGCAAATTCTTTTAGTGACTGAGCTGTTTGGAAAAAAAAAATGAAAAGCGTTAATATTTTCATTGCTAATATCTAATTACACAGGAAGAAACATTAAAAGGAAGCTAGTTATTAATTTGTATATAGTATATCTGTGATTTTATGTTTGTATAACCATAAAAGAATATACAATAGGATCCTAATGACTAACAGCTGTGGATCAGAGATGTATGTTTGTCTGCATGCTACAAATTAAAGCTTAGCAAGTACCAACAATATTTTTTCTTCAAAGACATTGGAAGAGATATAGCTTATATATTTAATATGTAAAATGTACACACACATTGATAAATATAGCATTGAAATCATTTTTAAGCAGTGACCTACAAATAATCAAACATTTTTAAGTCTGTAAGGAGCAATAAATCTACTATTTCGTGTATTTGGTAGCAGCCAGTAATGCAAAATTTTCCACTGACTTCTAGAAGCTAAAGGGTCACAGATAATTGAAAACAGATTCCATATACTGAAGGGATCAACCTTACTTCTACATGCAAGGTATGTTAGATCTTTGCTGTTCAATTCAGTGTGGTCAGAAGAACCAGTAACATCAGCATCTTGGGAGTTTGTTAGAAATGCAGACTGTCAGGCCCCACCCCAGAATCTGCATTTTAACAAGATCCCCTAGTGATCTGTTTCGGTATTGAAGTTGAGAGACTTTTGGTAGGAACTGAACAAGGACAGCAATTTAAATTGAAATGGGAAAGATCAAGTATTCAGAAACATTGTGGGAACAAATAAAAACTAAGCAAATAAATTAAAGGGAGGTTATAGTAGCATATTCTTTAAAAATGCATAGGTCCAAATGGCAATTATGGAAGAGTAATTCACCTATATCAATTTTTCATACCTAATGCTTAAAATGAATAATTAACCAAAGTCAGAATGTTTGGGTCACAAAAATGATAACACAAGTAAACCTTCTCTTCTATGTTCTTTTTTTTTTTTTTTTTTTTTTTTTTTTTTTTTTTTTTTTTTTTTTTTTTTTGAGACAGGGTCTAGCTCTGTTGCTCAGGTTGGAGGGCAGTGGTGAGATCTTGGCTCACTGCAGCCTCAACCTCCCAGGCTCAAGCACTCTTTCCACCTCAGCCTCCCAAGTACATAAGACTACAGGCATGTACCACACCTGGCTAATTTTGTTTATTTATTTACTTATTTATTTTGTAGAGACAGGGTCTCACTATGTTGCCCAGCTGGTCTCAAACTCTTGGACTCAAGTGATCCTCCTGCCTCAGCCTCCCAAAGTGCTGGGATTACAGGCGTAAGGCACTGCACCGGGCCATACAACCTTATTTGTTAGATTCCTAGTCACTTCCTTTCCCCATTTTAGCACTGGAAACAACCTGTGAGACCAGAAGTTTAGTAATTCTGGAATAAAGCCAACAACAAAGACAAGTAAGTGAGAAAAACAAATCAAGAGTCTCATCAAAAGAACTCATTAAGGAAGACAAAAAATATTTCCCATTTAACAAGTAAATATTCCAACTTAAAATGTTGTTTTCTCTTTTCAGAATTACTAGGCTTACACTAGCCAAACTGGTGTGAAATGGTAAACCCTATGATTATTTCATATTGGATTTTATTCACAGCTACCCTAACAGAAATCAATGGATTACCTGGGAGACTCAGGATAATCTGATAAATATATTAATGGTCTTTTCTTTGAAGTTTGGATAAAAGAAATCTCTTCAGAAATACTGGTATTAATGTTATAATACATTTCCAGTTTTGAAAACAGTAAGTTGAACAAAAATTATTATATAAAGAATATGTTAACTGGAGTGTACAACAGTATATTATATTTTTGTGCTTTCTTTTGGTAAAGAAAGTATTCCATCATTCTGGTAGATATCTACTGCCACTGAAGCACTTGGCTGGTGAGCTTGAAGAAGTCAACAAAACTCTGGGTGCTAGAAGGCAATTGATAACAGGTCTATGAGAAAGAAGTCAAGAGATAGGTCAGTTTGGGCTACCTGAGTGTAATAATAAGTATGTTTCTTTAAAAAAAGAAAATTCCCACCTATGAGTGAGAACATGCGGTGTTTGGTTTTCTCTTCTTGTGATAGTTTGCTAAGAATGATGGTTTCCAGCTGCATCCATGTCCCTACAAAGGATGCAAACTCATCCTTTTTTATGGCTGCATAGTATTCCATGGTGTATATGTGCCACATTTTCTTAATCCAGTCTGTCACAGATGGACATTTGGGTTGATTCCAAGTCTTTGCTATTGTGAATAGTGCAATAGTGCTGCAATAAACATACATGTGCATGTGTCTTTGTAGTAGAATAATTTATAATCCTTAGGTGGGAACTGAACAATGAGATCACTTGGAGTTGGGAAGGGGAACATCACACACCGGGGCCTATCATGGGGAGGGGGGAGGGGGGAGGGATTGCATTGGGGAGTTATACATGATATAAATGATGAATTGATGGGTGCTGACGAGTTGATGGGTGCAGCACACCAACATGGCACAAATATACATATGTAACAAACCTGCACGTTATGCACATGTACCCTAGAACTTAAAGTATAATAAAAAATAAAAAATAAAAGAAATAAAAGAAAAGAAAAGAAAAAAAAAAAGAAAATTCCAAGTCAATTGTTAATTCCCGGGAAAACACGTTATACAAATAACACAATCACAATAAACTGAGTAACTGACTTGTAACTAATATGTACAAAATCACAACAATATGACATGAAAAACTGATTTTGCTGAAGTTGTTTCAGTTATCGAGAGAATAGGAGAAAGGCGTGTATAAAATAGTGTGAAGTAAACACATGTATGAAAACAGCATGAAGCAAATGATAAATATCTAAAACTGAAAAACAAATTTTAAAAATAGCAGGACAATCAGGGTCTTGAAAAAATTACAAGAAATGACTAAAAGTTCAACATAGTCTTTCTGAGAAATTAAAGTTAAGTAGTGGGGACCGGCAAGATAGGAGATTGCTAGTTTTCATTAATCCTAACAAAATCTATAACTTTTCAACACATAATGAAAATAAAACATGCTACAAATGCTTTATTTTCATACTAGTCTAAATGCCAGGAGGACATAGATCCTTTGTTATTAAATTTCCCAAAGGGCTAAATAAATACCTAGTACATAGAAGCCTGTCAACAGCTATTTTGGAATAAATGAAAATATAACAATATTAGATTGGCAGGAGCACACTAGGACTTCCCATTTGGTCAACCCAGGAAATGATCACTGGCTCAGATAGCCCCATGCTCAGAGGCAATACCCAGGAGGGGGTATTGAACAGCTGAAGTCCACAGGCTTCCCCTAAGGTACCTCCTACCTCAAGAGCAAATGATGAAGTTGCCTTAAATCAGATTTTGGTTACAAGTAAGAAAACAAGCTCTCATTTTGCTATTATACCTTTTTGTTTAAAAATTTATGATGCTGTTTTCTATTTTACTTTAATTGTTTTCTGGTCTGTTTCCCACATGAACACTATTTATAGATTTAGTAAGATAATAGTTGATTATAATGGCAATGTCTGAGAAGAAAAACTTTAACATGCAAAAGCAATTGCATGTCTGGTTCCCCACAACAAAACTCGTCTCCCCTCCAGGAGTTTTCTGAGACTGGCCCCAAATTTGACCAATAAACATTTTTCTTTCCCTCTTTTTTTTTTTTTTTTTTTTTTTTTGTTGATTTTAGGGAAAGGACTTCAAAAACTTAACTGGTCTCTAAAATTTGTAGTTTCAAGTTCCCAGAAAAGTACATATTTTCTTGGTAACAATGAAGACACTCCATGTTTTTGTCATTTGTTCTGTTAAAAAAAAAATGTTGAGGGACATTAAACATTCATTTTATGAATTAGTAACAGTGGCCTAACTTGTTAAGCCCACATCTGAAATTTTCCTCTAAATCCTTTCATTTATAATAATATCAAAGCATTGTGTTCATTGTTTTCTAGGCTTAACATAATGCAGATCTTTCTGTGCTTCCTTAAACAGGAATTTACAATACCATAAATAAGGTAGAAGAATGTAAGGTAGTATCATGTAAATTGCATTTTAAGAGAACAGGCTGATGGGAATCTCCAGTCACTTCCCTGCCTGACCTACCCACAAAGTCTAACAGAAACCTCTGACACAAGCCAGGCAAATCCAAACTTCCTAGTGCGCCCCAGCAGCTCCCTAGACATGAAAGGCCAGGGTTAGAATTTCTGGTACACAAGACCCAAAAATGCCCTAAGAGACCATGAAAACTATGGAGTCTATTCTACACCACACATTGGGCAAAAAGCATATACAAAATAACTCCCCCCGGCACCCATCACTGTGCTTTATACAGAATAGTTATTGAGTTTGTGTGAACGCTTGAGCCATTTATACTGACTTTCCTTAAGCAAAATCTGAAAGTTGCATGCACATTTCTAATACTCAAGTATCAGTAATAATTTGTAATATCTCATATTTTAATTATCAATATTATTTACATAACAATTACTTTATTATCTGATTTGGGATCCAGACTAACATGTAATACAACAGCTGGTCCTAAAATTACAGATTTTAACCATAACAACATTTTTTATGACAAGAGCTTGATTTAGTCAGAGATACATTCCAAAACCAATACTTAATACAGAGTAGACTGAAAATAGATGATCATTAGATGAATTTGGGAGTTTAAAAATACATTTCCACAATCTATTTGCTCTACAAGGAGTAACATAGCGACTCTTATTCTAGGATTCATGAAATATTATAAAAAGAAACGCAAGACACTTTGGGGAATTATGTTAGCTATCTAAATTCCTGCCACCTGCATGAAACTTTGCTGACTATATTCAATAATAATCTCTCTCCCTTCCTGTCCATCTGGAGCATGAGATTACTAAAGAACAATCAAAATATAGTTTCATATATAAATTTTAACTTTCTAACAAATTATTGAGTTTAAGAATATTATCATTGGTTTCCTTTTTATCGCTACAACATAATATTGGAAAAACATTTTCAGAACAAAAAAAAAATATATTACTCAAGTCTATTTATGACACATGCTGAGAGTATAAATGTTCACAAACACAATAGTTGAATCATACCTAGACAGTGAGGAAGTATGATGACAGCTTCTATATTTGCCAATATCATAAATCCTGAAACATTCCTAAACTGTATAAAATACCTATTTTGTAGATTAATCTTTTTAGCAGGCTTAAATACGCCCTACTATTTTTGCCTGGAAGATCTGTTTAATGTCTAAAAGCAGAATGAGAGAAAATTTTAAAAATTGCTCTGTTCATTGTTGACATAACTCCACTATCTTAAACACTAGATAATATACCATCAAATATTTCAATAATTGATCAGTTTGGACTTTATATATTTTAAAACTACAATGAAAATTGGGAAAGCATGTCTCTCTTGCATCCAATTAACATTTATATCATAATCAGACAATGCTGTGTTAAAAATTTCTTCCAGAAGTCTTTTCTTAAACTTAAATAGCATAAAATACATACCCAAAAAACAGTACAGATTATAAATTCAGTGACATATACAGTTATGTCAACAGCACACTGTATCACTTTATTGGACTGCACAAATCACTTATGACCTTCTGTAAGGAAGATGGCTGCACTTTAGTCAGGAATAGGCCAAGGTGGCCTTCCAGCCCAGCATGACTCAGCGGGTTTGGAGTGCAGGTGCAAAGCTCTTCATGTTATATAACCATGCAAGACGCATTAGGTGATCACTCACGTGAGTGTGTGCTTGGCTTGGAGCCACTACTGTCTGTAAAAGGTATAACTACCCTGCTAATGCTCACACCCATGCCCGCGCCCATGGCTTGACTGAGCCCATGGCTTGCTTGCGCCCACAGCTCACTCATGCCCAGAGAGAGAGTAAAGCCATACCAAAACTGTCTACGATCCCTCGAGCATTTTTTCCAGCTACCTGCCACTCATCCACCCACTCCCCTCAGTCCTCAGCTTGGGCTGGAACCTGACACTTGTTATAACACCCTCAGATATGCTATAATGGAGAACTGGGTCAGCAGTAATAGTTTAGACATTGTTATATCTCTAAGAAAACATAAAAATCTATAAAAGTCTATAAAAGCCAGATTGAACCAATGCAATTACATTTTATAAGTCCAGATGATGACCCAACAATAACCTTACTTTTACATTTGGATGACAGATGTAGGCTCTGTAAAGCCCTTTCTTAGTAACCTTCTGAACTGACATTTCATACAGAGTAGGAAACAAGTAGTAAAACATTACCACTTAACTTGGATATGAGCCACAGCAGATGGCTTGGTCATATGCTTCTAGATCTGGCCACACCAAGAAAAATAAGAGTAGGATAAACATACATAGCCAAGTGATACCCAGCATTATACTACAAAAGCATGCAATAATCTAAGGACCATCACATCAGTTGTTTATGCTTGGAACTTACACTGAGAGAATCTTAATTTTTTGAACACTAAAAAAATCAAAGGTAGCATACTGACTGCTGCATCCAATGGTAAATTTTAAGAACACTTTAATAAATAACCAAAATAAGAAGCACAATCAGCTTGTGGTATGCCTAAACAATAAATACCATATCAGCAAAACAGGCTGAGTTTTATTAAAAGTGACACCAACTCTCCCACCAGACACTTGGTGTCTTTGGTGGCAATTAATACCCTAACTGATAGTCCACCCACTCTGTCTGCAATACTGGTTTTATTTGCAACCACAAATTCTAGTTATTATTTTCTAGGAGCCACAACATCAAATAAGATTTTTCCACTCCATTTCTGGCTTCAGGCTCCACGGATGCTCACTTGGAAAGTCAATAAATGGCTTCCTATTAAATAAATCAACAGAAAAAAAGTCACAGTCCTACTGACGAATACTGGCATGTCACTGTAAATACAACTTAGTACTTGGAGGCCTACACCCTTCTTCTGATACTTCACAGTCCCTTGTAATCTAAAGCCTCACATGAAAAATACATGGAAATTTAGTTATCATTGAGGTATCTAAGTCTGGTTCTCCACAATGTCCTCCTTGTGGTGAGATTTTGTTTGTTAATTGCCAAACACAAATCAAAGACAGAGTCATCTTGAGAACACACTCTGAAATCTTGCATTTACATTATTTAATTATATCTTATCAACAAGGCATCCCAATGAAGCCATGCAATCAGATGACTTAAGTTTAGTCAAATATGAGACATACCAAGTTGGAAGAGCTTACTAGACATTATTTGAGTAATTATAAAGTTGTTTAATACCATAGCATAGTTCCTAATTATTAGGTATTAAGAAATACACAGTCCACAAAAGAAAATGATAATAAAATTAAACTTTTATCAAGTTGAGAAGATACTCTGCGTAGGGTTAGGGGCATCTCTGCTTCAGCACTTATCTATCTTGTCTATATTATAAGCACCTGTGCTGAATTTGGTCCCTCCAGCAATCAAACACTAATCCAGACTCTTCACAAGGCACATGTAAATAATTCCTACTTTGGAATCCATTGGCTTACCATTGAGGGATTTCTTTATGCTTTCTCTTGTTCCTGTTTATCCTTTAACCATACTACCCAGACTCTTGGTAGGGGTTATGACCCATAATCTAGTCTCCTTTTAAATTCTCACTCAGCCCCTGTTCCCAGTGCCTCCCTCCATGCCTGGGTTCTGACATTGCACAGGTACCCAGGCACCAATCTGTGCTATACTTTAATCTTGTCTATCAATGTGGATCCTACCATTGCCTGCCAAACCACATTCGGGCTGAGATTCAGAACTTGTGACCAAGTCCTTAATCTTTCCTTCTCTTCTGGTCTAAGTGAATACTCTCATTTCTCTTAGCCTCACCAGTATAACAACTTACCTTAGTCTGTTTTCACACTGCTACAAAGAACTATGTGAGACTGGGTAATTTATAAACAAAAGAGTTTTAATTGATTCACACTCCTACATGGCTGGGGAGGACTCAGGAAACTTACAATCATGGCAGAATATAAATGGGAAGCAGGCACGTCTTACATGGTGGCAGGAGAGAGAGTGCACATAGGGGAAACTGCCACTTTTAAACCAACAGACTTCATGAGAACTTCCTCACTATCACAAGAACAACATGAGGAAAACTGCTCCCATGATCCAATCACCTTTCTTGACACAGAGGGATTATAATTCCAGATGAGATTTGGGTGAAGACACAGAACCAAACCATATCACAGCTAGACTCAAAAGAAAGAAACCTTCTATAAGCCAGGGACTTGCCCCATAAGAGAAAGTGGCTGCTACTACTGCTCCAGATTGTTAGGATTACCTATGAAAATTAATAGCAATTATGATGACTCCAGGGTGAAAGTCACAGTAGATTATGGGAATAATTCTAAGCTATGTATCTAATAGTTTTTCTTTAGGATACTCTCCCAGAACTAGCTTAAGACAACTTAGTAATACTTACTCCACAACTGCCAAACTATAAGGTAATTTGAGAGTTCAGGTATATATACTCATATATATACTAGGTTTATATATATGGTAGGTGTGTATATTTCACAAAAGGCCAAATTTTGGCAAACAGATACATGCAAACACAAAAAGGACAACCTTCATTTTCACACAATTTCAAAACTTAATTCCTGCTGTCTTTTCCCTGGACTTCTTCCCACTATCTTATTACTTCAAATGAATTGTATTTGAATTCTTCAGAAAACTTTACTGAGATTTTTGTCAATGCAGTAAGTGTTGCTGTGCCTAATGAAGTCCTCAAGTCACAAATTTTGGTTTCTTTGCAAGCACACTTAGTATGCTCAGGAAAATGAGGACCTGTGCAATTCTGATGTTGCCTTGTTTTGTTTTAATGATGTTGATTCTGTTTCCCAAAGTCAAAACCACCCCCAATTCAGAAACCATTTTCTGAATTTCCTCTACCAAGAGGCAGTGACATTACATATACTATCTCATTTAATGTCCACATCATAATATGAGGTGAAGTAGGTATTATCTTGATTTCACAGAGGGAAACAAGGACGATCCATCAGCTTCAGAACTTGCCCTACAATCCCAGAGTCAGTAGGTGGAGAAGCAGGTATTTGATTTTGATTGTTTGATTCCAAAGTCTATTCTCTTCCAACAAACCATTATTGTCAAAGGGAAAAAATTAAAAAGTAGTGCCAGCCTGTATCCTACTACATTACAGGAGGAAAAGAACAGGCTTATCATCTTTAAAGGCAAACAGTTCCAGAGCTGTTTGTGCTCAAAAGTAATCGGGTGTCAAGTATCCTGATTGAAGGGGGATAATCAGTAATTTGCTGCTGACAAGCAACCACTTACACCTCGCACTGCCCCCATGTTTCCTGCCGTCAGGAACTGACCTCCCAGCACTCCTTCACATTCCGCAGGCTGAAGCACCCCATTCAGGCTCTTCTGCACCCAAGCTCCTGCCACCACCCACCCCAGTGAAGCCTCAACATCCGCTTCCTTGTCCAGTGCTCTTTTCCACAACCTCTTAACCTCCAGTGACCTCTTCTCTGTAATTCACACACCCACAAGGACACTAAAAGTTCAAGCTATCTAACCCTTTTGCTTTTGCTTTTTGGCAATCCTTTTTTTCAACTCTAGTTCACTCCTAATCTTATTTCCCACAGTGGTTATCTAAAAAGAATTACCGTCTTTCTCTCAAGAACCCAGCCCCAAGCTTCCCCTCACTCTTACCAGATGGCCCGGCCTCCTGACTCTGGGAGAGAAGTTCAAGACTCTCTGATCAACACTGTCTTTATTCATTCTCTTCAACTTGTCTCCTGTCTCAGAAAAGGGGCCTTCGTCCTTTCGTCCTCTCAAAAACTAACAACTCCACAGTAAGCCTCTAATCTCATTTCTCTCTCTTCTCCCTCTCTCTTTCCCTCTCTGTTATTTTTATCATCACTCCTCCCTCCTCACAATGCTGTTTCTCTTTCTTCTTGGTCTGCAAACTAGCTCCAAACAAGGGCCCTACGATCCTAATGAGGTCCAAGGAAGAGAAAAACATGGGGCTATGGAAAGGAGGAGGAGATTTACCTGATACGCTGCTAGCACTATGCAAAGCTCTTTAATGCTCACAACATCCCATGAGAAAGTCACATGTAAAATCCTCAAATCTATTGCCATTCGCCGCATTTTTCAGATAGGAAAACTGAACTATACAGATTAAATAGCATGCATGGTCATAGAACTAATGACTTGCAGCACTAAATTTTGAATCCAAATTAGCTCATCTGAAATTTATACACTTTTCCACTACTGTAGGTATAGCCCCACAGCACCATCCCCTCATCCTAAATTTAACACATTAAATTACCTCCAGGACATTTAATACTAAGGATTTTTTTTTTTTTAATCTAAAGTTTAACACATGTCAAAACTAAATTCACAATTCTGTTCCACCCCTAGATGCCCTGGCACATAAGAATACATAAATGTGCTGGTAACACCATTCTCCGAGTAACATGACCGAGGAATAATCTTCAGTCCTTCCTTCCATATACCCACTCACTAAATGCTGCTGATTTCTCTCCTCTACCCTTCTTTTATACCCATATAAGGATCTTACTTCATCTCTGCTGTCATATTACATTAGTTCCCCAGCTTCTGTGACTCTAACTCATTGTATGTAGGGACGCCAGAATAAAATTCCTAGAGGGCACCTCTGATCATGTCATTATCCAGCTCAAAATCCTTAAATGGATTTTTTAAAAGGGTCCAAACTCCATACTGCAAATAATTTGAGGCCCTCATGATGTGGTCAGAAGGTACGTGCCTAAGTAACTTAGTCCAAGATGCTACTATTTCTAATCTCAAGCTTTGCACCTCGAAACTACTACACATTCCTGTAATTTTCCCATTTCCATGTATTTCCTTTACCTATATTTTCTGTCTGCATCATACCTAACCATTAGGACTCAGTTCAAATAACCTCCTCTATTTAGGTATCTTCTGATGTCCCCAGTTGGAAGTCTCTTCCCTGGCTCTGATACTCTCACAGCATTTTGTCCTTACTATACCTAAAGCACTGGGCACATTCTCCTTAGCATTATACTGATTAGATCATAAGTTATTTTTTGACCCCTCTTCTATTTTGTAAGTGTAACAAGAATACAAGATGATTTGATTCATGTTTGCATGAACCAGGAGGTTCTTTGCACTCAGAAGACACTCATGATTGGTAGAGAAGTTTAGGGAATCCAAAGTCCACATCAGTATGAACTAAGTGAGTCATACCTTGTATATCATTATAATTTGAAAAGCTGTTTTCCTTTTCATCCCTGGGAAATTTGCACAGCATTGGCACTGGCTCGTGAAAATCATCTCTTATTCTAAGATGTACACTTAAAACAAAACCTATTCTCAGCCTGTGAAGGACAAGGTGGCAAGAAATGACTAGGTTTCCCTACAAACAAGTGGCACTTACAGCCTTGGTGGCTGCACTGGCATAACACTGGGAATCAGGGATCTGGTCATTCAAAAGGCAACTGTAGGAATAGACTAAAACGGTACAACCCTCCAACTGTGCCTTCTTCTGCATAGATCACAAGTCTACTGTTGATTTTTTGTTTTGTTTTGTTTTGAGACAGAGTCTCACTCTGTTGCCCAGGCTGGAGTGCAGTGGTACGATCTCGGGTCACTGCAGCCTCCACCTCCTGGGCTAAGGTGATCCTCCTGCCTCAGCCTCTCAAGTAGCTGGGACTACAGGTGCACATCAACATGCCCGAATAATTTTTGTATTTTTAGTAGAGATGGGGTTTCCCCATATTCCTCAGGCTGGTCTCGAACTCCTGGGCTCAAGCAATCCATCCGCCTCGACCTACCAAAAGGCTGGGATTACAGGCGTGAGCCACCACGACCAGCCAAGACTAGTGTTTAAAGCAGTGATTTTCCACAGGCTGCATGAGACACCAAGGATCTCCGCAAAATTAAAGGATCCTAGGGCCACCACCCAGGGGAGTTTGCCTTAGTTCAGGCCTGGGGTGGAGCCCAGAAATCAAATTTCTAAGGCTCCCCACAGCTGATTCTGATGCTAGGCAGTCTGGCAACTCCTGACTTTGGGAAATAAAATGCATGCTTTGTGTGAGGAATTAAAGATTTAAACTATATTTAAGTAGGAAAGTGTATATTTCAATAAGATTTGTAAGTATCATCTTTCCTTCCTTCCTTGAAGTTTATGTGTATTTCAATGGCAGAAATAGTACTGTCAGCACTGAGATGTTATCTCTGAGTCCCAAAACTCAAGCAGGACACCAAAGCTCTTCTCTCCACTGCCCCCTGAATCACAACTCACCAACTATCCTGAATTCTCTCCTTGACAAAGAAATTACTCCAAATTCACCCCCTTTTTTTAAGCCTCCTATTCCTAGATAACTACCCAAGGTAAACGTTTCTTTTACTTCTTAGGCCTGTGATTCAACTCTATTCTTGTTTTCAAATTTCTCCCTCTCTACTCTGCTTCCTTTTCATCCCCAAATGTCTTCCTCCTTGCTCATATGTTTGTCCTTACTTTTTTGTCAATGAGTTCCATTAATTTCTGAGTGTCTATATCCTGCCTCCTAACTTACTTCTAACAGATGCAATCTCCAGGGCTATTGCCTTTCTGGTCCAAACATTTTATGTCAAAATTGAAACTATATTTTTATTATTTCATTCACATTTTTAAAAGTGTTCTCTTGATGCATAAGGATTTTGTGATGCATGTAATCTCTGACTCACTGTGAACTAGCAAAGACTTCCATATTATAATTCATCACATATATGGATGCTAGGAAACCTCCTAAAGCGCAACTGCAATCAAAAGCCTTGAGTGTTTTTTGAGAACCTGAAAATTAAACTCTAGACTATATAGCAAAGTGTTCAATAATATTCTCTGGTTCTCAATCCTTACTTACACTCCAGCTAAGAGGATATCACATCCTGGTTTTCTTCAATATCACATATATCAAGGTAATGAAAACCTAAGTGTACAATCAGAGTAAGTATGCCCAAGCAGGAAGAGAAATCCAATGATCCAGAGCAGGAGGACAAATAGAGAATTTGGAAAATTATCCAATGCCCTAAATGCATTTAAAAAAAAAAAAAAAAAATCTACTGCTGGTGCAGCCAGTGTGCCTCAGAGATCACTTACTCCTTTTGCACCAAATGGTTTCAAATCCAGAATTAGGTCAGTATCTGTGGGATCATATAAATTTGATTAATGGAGAATAAACCAAGCTTCACTTCACATGCAGTTTGTTGTAACACCAACATCTTTAAATTACAGGTATCTATATATTAAAAGTATTACAGAAAAATATCTGAGTAATCGTGACTCCTTGTATCTCCGTAGCACCTGTCGTAGTTTAATATATAGTGAACTTACGTGTTTTATCATCTAACTTCTCTGACAAGAATACAAAACCCTGGCCGGGCGCGGTGACTCAAGCCTGTAATCCCAGCACTTTGGGAGGCCAAGACGGGCGGATCACGAGGTCAGGAGATCGAGACCATCCTGGCTAACACGGTGAAACCTCGTCTCTACTAAAAAGTACA